>NW_026262897.1:0-31897 GCF_025434085.1 Hippocampus zosterae | reverse complement strand
CATGGAGATCGACCCGGTGATGATCCTGACATTCGGGCGGAACAAGCTCAGCCGGTTCGTGGAGCTGGCCAGCCGGGAGATCGAGCTCAACAAGCTGTAGATCACGGCCGAGCAGATCAGCTACGAGCAGGAGATGATCCTCTGGGAGGGCATGAAAAGCACCATCCTCAAAGAAAAGAAGCTCAGCAAGTACAGGGAGTACCAGTGACTCAGATCCTTGTCATCGCCAGGCACAGTCTGATGCACCCCCCGCTCAGGTGGTTCCGCGAGACGTGGGTCAGCCGCAGCCCTGCCAGCTCGGGCAGCCTCTGCTCGGCCCCCTCCCACACTGGGTACAGGAAGACCAGTCTGCCTCCCGGCCTCAAGTAGCGCACTGACAGCTGCAGCAGCTGCTTGTAGATCCGGAAAGGATTCACTTTTGCCTCAGCCTTGTGGTGCAGAGGGTTGTCCTGATGCGGCTCTTCTTCCTTCTCGGCCCTGCGTTCTTCCTTCTGCTTGGCCTTCAGCTCCTCTTTGTAGGCCTTAATCGCCTCCATTTTTTGTCGGATGCCGGGGTCCTGCATCCACTCCTCCTTGCGCTTGACCTTTTCAAGGTTTTCCTCAAACTTCTGGGCCCTGGACTAATCGACTTTCTGCCACTTTTCTCGGTTCAGCCTCACGATTTCTTCTTTGGAGGGCATTGCATAGTCTTCGTCTTCTTATGGAGGACACTCACGGCAGTCCTTGCCGCGACTCATGGCTCTCAGTCCGTAGGGAGGGTCGGTGACAATCGCATCAAAGTCCGCTCCTGCCCGGAAGGCGACCTTGAAGCAGTCCCCTTGCAAGAGGTCGGGAGAGGGCAGCCCGTACTGCTGGAAGTTTAAGTTTACCTTCGGAATATACTTCTCGAGTTGTGGCTCTGGTAATTATTGCACTGTAAAAAGGGCTTTTCCGGTTGAGCCTGCCCACTCCGGTGCCAGTGATGACTCGTCCGTCGAGGTCGATGCCTGTGCAGGCGCCGCCTCGCAGGGCTGCCGCGACCATCAGAGAGCCCGTGCCCGCGAAAGGGTCAAGGACCCTGTGGCCAGGGCGGATGCCTGCCTGGTTGGCCATGAGGGTGGCTATCTCATGGTCGGTGGAGGTGGGACCAAGGTACACCCTGTTTGAGAGGGAAATCCTAGCAAGTTCCTTGCGCATGTCCTTGTTATCTGCTAGCTTCAAGCCGAAATAGACCTTCTCCAAGGACTTTTCGGCCTCGATGGTGTGATTGTGCTGGTGCCAGCTGTGGTTCTAGGCCAGCACAAACACACTCTCCGCGGCCTTGAGGTCCACCCTGCCCCTCACCTCCAGGGCCTCGAAGACCTCGTGGATGCGCTGCTTCTGGTACTCCTTGTTGACGGATTTGTTTCGGTAAACCATATCGCACATGACACTCTTCTCCTCGGCATTGAGGGCCTCTATCAGCTATCGATTGGCATTGCCGATCAGCTACTTATAGTTTTTCCCTTCTGAAATTGTCACGCAGAGCTTCGCCAGCAGCGGGGAACGCTTGGTCCTTTCCGACAGGGCCTGCACCCGCCCTTAGGGCACCTGCAGTGTGAAGAACGGGAAGTCGGGAAAGTGATCGTTAGTAAGCCTGCTGGTGTGCTCGGTTTAGGGAGGCTAGGCAAGAGCCAGTGCTGGTGGGGGTCAAGGCCAGCGTCCTCCAGAGCGGATGTCATTTCGGGGATACAGAAGTGTTGGTAGTCCGGGTTGACTGCCATCTGGGCAAACAACCTGACACTCTTTTCCATCCAGTAAGTCTTTTATAATGGATTCGGGCATCATCCGCTGAGCACCTCGAGGTACTCGTGCGATCTGATCGACCTGGCTGCCACGGCTTTTGAGGCTGGGGGCGCGGCGTTGTACTTGCTGATCTCGTTCATGAACTCGGCCCTCTTGCCTACCAGGATCTTGTATTTCTGCCGAAGCTCCTGCTTCTGCCTTCTGATTTCCTGCAGGTCAAGGTCGACCATCACCAGGTCGAGGAGTTCACGGCCGGCCTCCTGCCCGACCATATGCTGCACATGGCTCTGCAGCTCTGCCTACGTATGCCGTATCGTGGTCTAGACATCATGACGAGTCTTTTTGAGGAGGCCGATGGCTCTGGCCATTTCTTCTGGATTGAACAGCTCGGTATTTGAGATAAATGGGTTTAGCTCAGCACAGCCACAACAGCTGAATTTAGGAATCGAGAGATCGTTGTGGTGGTGCTTGGCCATGGAATAGACGATGGCGTAGTTGAGCAGAGTCTTCATGAGACACTGCTTCTGCTCGCTGCCCAGGTTCAGCGAAGGGAGCAGCTCCTTGTACTCGGCATACCCTCGTCCTAATACCCTCTTGAGGGTGGACAAAAGTTAGATATTCGCTTAGAAATTAAACTGTGTAAAACAGTTTCGTATGTCGGTGTTCAATTTTGTTTGCATGTTGTTCTGACAGCCTGGGTGATCAACCTTTCCCATGAATTTTAGTTCGTTGACGCAATAGTCGTTTAATGCCAGCATGCAGGGGCCTACCTGCCTCGGATCAGTTACCAGTGGCTGAAGGAGCTCCACTATCGCCGCGGCAGACCGTCCTTGCTCAAACCCTTCGCGACCCCAGCTGCGTGCCGCAGCCATCAGGTTGACAAACAGCTCAAACTCCGTGCAGCTCCGGCCCAATTCCTGCTGCTGATGACCCAGAGATTTTAGTTGTGCCACCTTTTTGGAGAGGAATCCTTCCTTCGAGCTGATTTACGACTGGAACTTAATCTGCAGATCTTTGAACTGATCCTCGATTACCTCGAGTTCACTCTACTCGATCAGCTACGCGGATATCTGAGGCAAGATGATTTGATCTTCCCACTTACTGAGTTTCTTTAAAACCGAGCAAACTTATTTTGTTAGGTTCTACTTTCGGCTTTAAAATACGAAGGCCCTGCTCGACAGGGACTGCTCAGCTGCCGCTAGCTATGCGCTCGGCTGGTGCGCCTGCAGGTCTGTCTGCAAATTCGGTATCACTATTGTTGATCCCCCAAAATTGATGGAGTTTCTTCTTTCTGTATAAGCTGTTCCGCCTGTGCTGCCTGTTTAAGCTGTGCCGACTGTCCCGACTGTCCCGCCTGTGCTGACATTTATCTCGCCTGTTCCGCCTGTGCTACCGCTACTTTTCGTTCTCGAATAAAACTGGTTTGATTTGCTGAACTGAACAGCAAGATGAGAGTAATCCCCACGGAAGCTGCTGCCTTCACCCACATCCACAAGTTCAACTCCCTTGCGGAATGAAACTTCTTGGTAAGTCACCACTTCAGACCCAATCTGATCAGTTGTGACTCCACGGCACACTTTTTTGACCTCCTTCGCCAGGTCAACTTCGAAATAATAATCGAGGGCGCTGGCCTGCTCATCGGTGAGAAGCACAGACGCTTTCCAGCACCGCTCGGTCTTTTTCATGATTTTTGTACAGACCCCCCGCACGACCAGCCGCACCAGCAGCACCTTGTGCAGGGTCTCAGCGTCGTCGTGGTCGTACCTGAAAACCACCTCCTTGCGGACTTGATCGTCTTTGCTAAGGGACAAGATCTGATCCTGCTTCTTGATCAGCAGGGAACTAATTCCCCGCTTTTCCAGAGTTGAAATCAAGTCGGCCTCTGAAAGCCTTTCCGCTTCCTGGCCGTCGACCAGCAGCCTCCAGAAGGTGCTTTTGCGGGCGTAGTAGTAGGACTCGATGAAGGCCATGAGCAAAGAGGCATGGCTCTACGCCCCGTCGATAGGCACCGGCACCACTCCCCGCCAGAGGTCACTCCCTCGGTCGCACTGCATCCTAACGACTGCCATGGCGTTCTACTCGGAATAGTCCTTCACATCGTTGTGCGCGTTAAGGATATAAATCGATCTTCCTCTGGCGATCGATTCGTCAGAATTCGACAGGAAGTGCCCCTCAAACTCCAGGAACACGTGGCTGTCCACGTCGTAGCTGCAGACCTTCTGAGGACAGTCCGTGCAGGCCAGCACCTCGCAGAAGCTGTTCATGTAGCACTCCCTCCTGAAGGCCTGGATCATGGGGTCCCGGGTGCCCTTCCAGCAGATGTTCAGCCTCCAGGTGAGTCGGTCATACTCCCCAATGAAGAAGAAATAGCTGATCTCACTGTTGGGATCGGCGTCTGGTAGGAAAAAGATGCGGGCCTCCCAGTAATGGTTTTCGTCCAGCTCAGACACCTGGCAGCGGACGGGGGCGGTGTACTCCAGGGCGGAGGCCTGCAGGTACAGGGCGTGGCCGTACTGCACCTTGTACGGGATGCGGAACAGCACGCTGTTCTCGTACTCCTCCGCCATCGAATCTTATTATAGGTCAGTCATGCAGCTTTATTCTTTAACAGATTGATGGAAGACTAGAAAAAGGGCATCAGATTCAACCTGAAGGAGACCATCATGATGGGCTGGAAGCCCATCCCCTCCCACGTCGGCACCATCGTCGCCTTCCTCGTGCTGTTCGCAGTGTTCCTCTCGATCGGCATCTTCCTCCTCGGTGAAACCCTCAGCCAGCAGACCTACAAGGTCCGATACGACACCTGTCCGCTGAACGAGGTCTGCGTGGTCCACATCAACGTTTCGGCCATGCAGGCCCCGATCATCGTCTCCTACGAGATAGACGGCTTTTACCAGAACATGCGGGGCTACTCCGACTCCTATTCGGATGCCCAGCTGAGTGGCAAGGAGGTGCCCATCAGTCAGCTGTCCAAGTGCGGGCCTGCCAAGTATAACGCCAACTTCTCGACCACCACCAGCATCGGCGGACAGCCGCTCGACCCCGCCGCGCCGGCCTACCCTTGCGGAGTGATCGCCGTCACCTTCTTCAACGACAGCTACAAGTTTACGAACAACCTGGTGGCGATTAACGAGTCGGGGATCGCGTGGCCGAACGACCGGAGCAAGCTGTACAAGGCGCCAGCCAACTGCAGCTCGATCTGCTGGGTGGACCCGACCAACGAGCACTTCATCGTCTGGAGCCAGATCGCCCCGCAGAGCCACTTCCGCAAGATCTGGGGCAGGCTGGACCAGCCGCTGCCTGCAGGCAACTACTCGATCGAAATCGAGAATAACTACAACGTGAGCGGAGTGGGGGGCAAAAAGTACTTCGTGCTGTCCCAGGACACCAAGATTGGCGGCCAGGAGCTGTTCCTGCCGATCGTCTACCTCATCTCCGCAGGGCTGGCCTTGTTCTTCTGCCTCTACTTCTTCATCCACATGGTCTGCAAAAAGAAGTGACTTCATTCACCCGGCCGCCCGCAGCGCCCTGTCCTTCCTCTGCTGATCCTCTAGTGCCTCTTTCTCGTTCTGCGACCGTTCTTCCTCCCCCACGATCTTGAAGTACCGGTCCAGCCTGAACACCGAGTCCGAGGGCAGCGGGTACTTGTCGAAGGTTATGTGCGGGGCCTCGGGCTGCTCCAGGGAGTAGACCAGCTCGTGTCCCAGATAAATGTGGCCGTTCCACTCGCCCCGGACAGTTATGAGGCAGGGCGACTTCAGGTCGGCAGGCTTCAAGGCGTACTTGTGCCGCTGCTACTTGATCCTTGCGATGGCCTCTCTCGTGACCCTGAACACTCCCCCGACCAGAGAGTTTCCGGCCAGCTGTTTCAGCTCAGCAGCGTCTAGCTTGTAGATCGAGGATGGCTTTTTGCCCACCCCGATCTCGCACACAGTGCTGGTCTCCTCGTCGATCGAGAAGAACCGGCCCTCGTGGTTCACACTCCGGTTGCCATACACCGTGCCTGAGAAGATGAACCCAGCACTGTAAAAAGTCACTTTCCCACCGCTCTCGAATTCCACGAAATTAGGGTTGGAGTTGTGCCCGGTCGCAGAATTGAATCCCAGAAACACCTCCGGCCGGTCAGACCCATACCACTTAAAACCCTTGCCCACCCCGTAGACCGCGGATATTGGCGGATGATGCGAAATCTGCTCAGAATAGAAATCCAGCCCCGGCGTACTGCAATGGAAGGTTTCGCCGAGGATGGGGTTGAACGGTTTCTACCCGATCATGCCGACGTTCAGCCTCGTGAGGTTGAAGATCAGGGTATAAGCAAGCCTGTTGGGCAGGTCCGACTGGTCGGCGAGGGTTAGATAGTGCCCCGCCAGGACGCTGCGGATGCCGATCCGCTCCAGGTCCGAGAACCGGTCAAAGATAATCACCGGCAGAGAGATGTTCATGATCGACTTGCCGCTGAGCAGGTTGCTGCCGATCCTCTTTATCAGCATCTTCAACACATCGTTCTGCCTCTGGATCGCGATCTCGTTCACGAAAGTAAGCTCGCCCCTCTCGAGCCTCCAGTTTTCGTTGAGCAGGTAGTGGTCAGCACCGGGAACTGGGCTCCAGCAGGTCGTGGCCAGGACGGCTTCGGTCTTGTGCTTGGCCAGGGCGATCAGGTTGTGATGGCCCCTGGCTTTGATGTGTTCCAGGGCCCGTGGGTATGGCTCCTTCCAGCTAATACTAATCCCCTGGGTTAGATAGTCCTCTTCCTGAGATTTAATTTATTGCACCCCCTGCAGCTACGGCTTCAGACCTGACCCAGACTTTGTGTGCTTGTTCCGCCTGGGCCTGGCGAAAGGCTTGATTTTGACAGCCAGTAGTCCTGCGAAGATACTTTTCGAGGGGTGCTTTTCTAAGAAGGAACGTGACTCGTAACTGATGTTCAAGTTGCCCATTTCTCGGATGAGCTCCCGAGAGCGCTCGATGTTGGCCGCTTGGCTGTAGTAGCCACAGTGCCGCATTTCAAGCAGCTGGATGACCAGACTCTGCTGCGAGTTAGGGTGCCTCAGCACAGCAAAGACTCGTCTCTCAATCTTGCCCCGCACAAAAGACGATTGGCTCGGTACGCCCTCCCCCTCGATGTCCTTGTCGATCAGGTACAGAATGCTTTCCCTGTTCACGGCCCGCCTCATAAAGATAAATTCCCGGCCGAAGGACAGAAACCCGACCGGCTTGTGCCTCTCGGTCATGGTGAACGTGTGTTCCTCGACCTTGGAAATGATGGAGGAGTGCTCGACGCAGGCGTTCCAGTGGTGCGCCTGTTGCAGCAGGTCCATAATCCGCAGAATGTCCACCTCATCGATTATGATGGTCCCCTTGAACAGGCTGCGCCGATGCTGGTGTTGCAGGATCCTCATCCTGTCCTTCACCTCGAGGATGGAGAACTCATCGTCGCCGAAGACATCCTCAATGTCCTTGTCAATACTTTTGTCTGTCATTTCTTACTCGAGACAGGAGTCGTCGGAGTCAGCGCCTTCGTCGTCCTCCACTAGTAATGAATGTCTGTTTTCGGTCTTGAGCTCCTATTTTTCAAGATGCAGCAGGATTTTCTAGCGCCAGTTAACAGCGATCATCTCGCTGGCGCAGCCGATAATGAATTTCCTCTCGCCAGAGAGGCAGAATTGCCATTTGTCCTTCTTGCGAACGAGTTACGAGAATGGCAGCAGCTCCTGCTTTTTAAACTCCCACTTTTTGCCTGCCACAATAAGCCTTACCCCAGCGGAAGTGAGTTCGATGGCACACGGTTTCCAGCCATGGATAAGGCCATCCTTCTTGGCCAGCAGGAGGACCTTTTTATTAAGGCTGAAATTGCCGCAGATGCTCATGAAAATTGTTTTTTGGCCCTCCTTGGGCAGCGTTTTCAGGGTTTCCAGCTAGTCGGGGTCGAGGAGGCAGCACTCCTCGGAGAGGGAGAGAGGCGGGCTGAGTTCGTTGAGGAGGAACTGCAGCTTGGCCTCGACCTTGGGAGGCAGGTAGCCGTTCTCCTTGGCAAACTAGAACTTCTTGCAGGCTTCTTAAAAGCAGAGGTCTTTTTACATTTATAGAGATATCGATCCTATTCATAAACACCGGTCCATGAAAAATCCGGTGATCTAGGAAGACATGTCCTTCAGGGACCTGGACTCGGACTAGTCGTCCGCCAGTAGGCTGCTCATCAGCTAGTGGCCCTCGTTGAGCCGCTCCTCGGCCTGCTCGATCTCTTCCTGAAGGCATCCGAAATTATTTACTGCCCTTTTTAGTGCGTTTTGCATTTTGGCCAGGCTGCGGGCCGGGCACTTTCCCATGGACCCCCCCCCGCTTTTTCCGGGACAGAATAGTCGCCGAGTTTCTTGTGAAAAATTCGTGAGTAAAGCCGACCTTTCCCGGCACGTCCTCGTCGGCCATTTTGGTGAACCCGTAGATGTTGAGCTGCCTCACGAAGGACAGGAAGTTGCAGTGGTTCATGTGGAAGGGCATGAAGAGGGTTTCGAACAGCCTGATGCTGGGGACGATGATGGTCTGGCCGGCCTCGTCCCAGTGGAAGTGGGGCGACTCCAGGGCAAGCAGTTTTCGGAGGAGCTAGGTGAACTTCATCTGCTGCTGGTTGAACTTGTGGCTATCCATCCTTGATATATTATTATGCCCTGTAAGCGATTATCTTAAAAATTATGATCGGCATCGGAATTAATGGGGGTTATTCTGCCCTTTCGAAGGCCTACCAACCCTCAACATCATAACTCGCAATCACCGCCGAAAGTGGTAATTCGACTTCTGCTGCCCCCACACCTGCAGCGTCTTGGTCTCGAAGGGCGCCAGGGACTGCCCCCGCCTCTTGTCCTTGATGGTGTTCATCCCTGCCAGCGACAGCTTGTTGTCCCCCTGCTGGCTGGGCTTGCCTGCAGGCTTCACCACCTTCTTCTGATCCAAGCCAGGCTCTGGTTTCTGCACCACCGGGGTTTACGCCTTGTCTTCTTTTTCTCTGTCCTGAGGTTTCTCCCTTCTGCGCTTATGGAGATCTGCCTCCAGTCGTTCTAGCTGCCGCATGAACCCGTAGTTCGGGTTGATGATGGGCCTGCGAGCGCGGATCTGCTTGAGCGCAGCCGCCAGGGGCACATGCAGGTACTCCAGCATGTAGGCCAGTACCGAGGTGCTGCTCCTCGAGACTCCCGCCATGCAGTGGACCAGCACGTTGCCCTCCTCCCTGGCACCCGCGATGAACTTGGTGATGTTTTTGAACTCACTGCCGAGGTTGAACGAAGGCATGTCGTATGCGTCGATGATTTTGTGGTTGAAGTCCCCCTTCTGGTAGTGCAGGCCGGTGCCGGTGGCCACGGTGAGCACCGACTTGATTCCGTTTTATTTGAGGAGGATCGGGTTGGAGGCGGCCAGGATGTTGCCCACAAAGACTGCGCCTAGTCCCTTCTCGCTGTCCAGCACGCAGTTCATGGGCTGAGTTCCCTTTGGGCCCATAAACATTTTATAATCAACAATCTCTTTTGGATTATTGCGAAATGGTCAGGGGATTGCCATAGATCCTGGAGCCTTTACGGTAATTTTTAATATAATGAAGTCTTTAAAGCAGGTCATCATTTAAAAGTGGTCCTTGCCACTGACAAAGCGGACACTCACGCAGGCAGAGGGGTTATTTATGCTTTTTCTGTCTGAGTAAAAGCATTCTAAGCGCATTTAATCGACCCACGTCTATAAAGAATTTAATCCAGGAAACTTTAAATTCTAGAAAATACATAATCCAGCTGAAGAAATTATCACCTTTGACTAAGGTCTGAAGCCGGCAGATGAGGAGAGCATTCAGCACAAGCTGCTGGCCAATATCGCCCCCATCTGCAATTTCCACTGCCTGTTCATCCCATTCATACACTCAGGCTTGCCACAGCGACCAACTCAGGGCGCCTGGGTGGCCTTGCTAACTCTGCTCGAAAGATAACAGGAGAGATAGCTGCGGGTCGGCTACAACAGCCTGGGAGCAGCCGCCTCGGTCAACAACCTTCACTTTCATCTGCTCTTTCTCGACCAACTGAATGGCTTACCCGGCAAACTGCCCATATAATCCATCAGGGAGAAGGGCAAAAACCCTCTGAAATGGAGGGGCTGCGAAATAAGTCTAATCGAAGACTCGGACTACCCCCTCCTGCCTGTGGTGATTGTCTGTCGTTCGAGTCTGCTGCAAATGGCAGAACTCCTGCAAAAAATAGTGGAGGTCATGGTAGACCGCAACGTCCCTCACAACGTCATGCTTGCGGATGCTGAGACAGCCTATGTAGTCATGCGCAAGTTCTAGGGTGACAGGAAAGTAGGGCCGGGCCTGGGCATCGGCTGGGTTGAGGCCTGCGGACTAGCAGTTTGCAGGGGGCAGTGCAGCTAGGTGAATCTGCGGGACTGTCTGAGGGAGGTCGGAGTGGACCTGCACATCGCAAAGAAGATAATCACTGAAGTGGCAGATTCGCTATAAACTTGATATGGACGTATTTATTGATGAGGTTTGTGAAGGACACCGAAATTCAGCTGCCCCGGATTAGCATCGGGTTTTCGCGGCTGTCGGGTGTGACTCCTCTGCACTCCCAGCCGGCCAAGAAGGACTAGTGGTCCCGCCTCGAGGACTAACTGGAGCCGATGACCACTGACCGTAACCCCAGGCACATCATCAAGCTGCTCCAAAAGGTGAATTCCAGCGCTCCCTGTAAGAAGAAGAAGAACAGGTACAAGCCTCCTGAAAACGACTGGGAAATCAGGGCCGAGAAGAAGAGGCTTATCACCAAGAGGGTCGACCGCATGGACAGGTGGCGCCGGCAGAGCGAGGGCCGCATCCCTCGCAAGGACAGCCGGTCGGACCACCCCGAGAAGGAGTCCTCGCTGCCGCGGATCTCGCGGATCAGCTACGTGCTGGGCAAGTCGGAGGTCATCCACCAGCACATCCAGCACCTGCACCCGCTCGAAAACCAGCCGCTCACAGGCTGGTAGCGTTGATAATTTGCAACTCAAAGAGTTTAGCAATCACAGAAGTGGGACCAGCTGGAGTGTAGGACTCCTTGCTGCGTCAGCTGCTGCCTGGTGCTTGCTGGGTCGGGACTCACTCCTGCGCTGCAGTCCTCCAGGATCACTGTCTTGAAGCCCAGCAGGGCCGCGTCCCTCGCAGTCGCAGCCACGCAGTAGTCGTAGGCCAGCCCCACCACTACCACCCGCTCGATCGCATGCTGCCGGAGCAGACTATCAAGCTCAGTCGGAGAGGCAGCTGTCCCGAACCCGCTGTAGGCCTCTTCACTGGCGTTGGTCCCTTTGCTGACCACATACTAAGCCGGAGGTAGGGAGGGATGAAACTCTGCCCCTGCCGTGCCTTCCACGCAGTGCACTGGCCAGAGGTCTATGGTCCCCAGTGAGTCGTGTTTGATCGAGGTGAATGGCTGTCCGCCTTTATGGTTGGCTGCGAAGGATATGTGGTCAGGAGGATGGAAGTCTCTGGTGTGGACGGTGAGGGTGAAGCGCGAACGGGCGATGAGGTCCTTGATGTTGGCGATGGCCCGGGAGGCGCGAGGGACAGCCAGCGCGCCCCCTTCGCAGAAGTCGTTTTGGACGTCGACCACGATTAGAGCGGTTCTCATTAAACCGACTGGCTAAATCCATATTTAAGCGGGGATATGATGAATTCGGTGGTACTCCGCCAGTGTCAGGGTCAGAGGGGCTTGACCTGAATTTCGAGGGATAGGTACTGGTGCTTTTTCAACACCTCGACCAGCCGCTTGCTGTCGTCCCCCGAGGCTTTCTCCCAGTAACCGCTATCGTATTTCTAGGTGATCCCGTTTTTGTGGTACTCCCCGGTGCAGCGCCAGTAGCAGTTTACCACGTGAATGGCCTTGACCAGGATCGGCGGGTTCAGACTCTGGTCGCGGTTCGGGCACACAGGGCACTTCAGCTTGCGATTGATGAATGCGAAGTCGAAAGTCCCTGTCCCGAGCGGTATTTCCACTTCCCTCCCGTGGTTGATGCATTTCGGGAACTGACAGGTTCCTTCGATAATGAGTCCGAGCGCCTTGGGTGTGACGGCCGGGTTGTGCTTTTTCATGTCCAAGGCCCCGACCAACTTGTTTTCCTAGAAAAAGCGAGCCTTGGGCTTGCTGACTACCGCCTGAACCATCTTGACCACCAGGGTGTCGCCATCCTTAACGGAGTGCTGGTGGAGCGTCTGGATGGGGCTCACGGGGTGTCGCTGATCGGGGCAGTAAAGCTCCATGGTGGAGGTAAACTCGTCGTAGCCGAGCAGGTGGGCGGCCTTGAGACAGACCTGGTAGGCGTTGGTGTGGACTGAGAGGACCAGGGTGAAGGTCTTCTTGTAGTCGGGGAGGCTGACCTTGACCCGGATGTCCCAGTCGTATACCTTTTTCATCCCAAAGTTAATTAATGTTGACTTACCTGACTCTGATGTCCCTTTCCCGGGCGATCACCGTGTCGCCCTTCCAAGGCTACCTCTACCAGCAGGAGTTCGCCCAGCACATGATGTTCAAGGACCATGAAGTATTCGTCCTGGCCGGGGAAGCCGCCTCCCACAACACGAGCGGACCCTCTACCTCTACGGCCAGGAATTGCACGGGCAGCTGATGCTTGGAGTGATTGGGCTGATCAGTTTACACGTATGAGGTTGACCAGAATTAGAGGCAGGTAAAATCCGCAGGCATGAAAAAACCCTGAAGAACCGCACCCACTCCGGCGTCCTCAACAGGGACCACGTCGGGCCTGTCACTCTCGCCTTCCGCGAGGCAGTCGGCGAACTCAACCAGCTCTTCGATCAATACGCTGCACGCAGCCGACTCTGAACTGGGAGACGGTGGACGGCCGCAAGCACTTGCTCTGGCGTCCCTCCGCGGACGACAGCACCTTCATCCAGCACCTGCTCGAGAGCCGAGTCGAGAACCTGTATCTGCTGGACGGTCACCACCGCACGGAGGGTTCTCTCGCAGCCTACAGCTGGCCATCGAGAGAGCGGCAAAGGACAACATCACTGTCACTGGCACGGAGAGCTGGCTGCACTTGTACTCTTGGTTATGCCTTCCAGTGAGATCGAAGTGTTCGAGCAGCGCCGCATTCTCACCTTCGACACGGCTGTCCATAAGATCAAGGACGAGCTGCATGCCCTGCTGCTAAGCATCGCCCCGATTTCCGAGGTGGATGAGGACGAGCCTGCGCTGCCCGGCAAGATACGAATCTGCTTCGCGGGGGGTGCCACCGGATGCTAAACGACAACTACCGCGAGGCACACGAGGTGGAGGCGCTCGACGTGTTCTTCATAAACCAGGTGATCGAGCGGATCCGGGCCGAGTTCGAGGTGGATCTGCACTTCCAGGCGGGGATCAACCCCTAACGGCGGAGTCAAACCAGCTGACGATCGAATTCGTGCCTAACCGACCCGAGGTGATCTTCGACATCGCGGATGCGGGGGGGACGCTGCCGGCGAAGGCGACGTGGATCGAGCCCAAGCCGGCGCTGCGGGCGGTGGTGCGGGTGCCGGACCGGGGGGCTGCCCCCGCGACTGTCCTTTGTGAAGTGATGTCTATGAAGGGCGGGCAGAAATAATAATCAATTATGGAATACGCCAACGAGACCAACTTCGCGAACATCAAGAGCTGGGTGAACCGCGAGGCCACCAAGCTCATCGAGGAGGAGGTGGCCACCAAGACCTACTCCGTCACCGAGGGGCAGATCTGGGCCACCACCATCTGCGAAAAGATACTTAAGTTCCTGGCCGGCCACAACAAGAACTTCAAGTCATCGTCAACTCGATCGTGATGCAGAAGGCCGACTGCGGGCTCAACTCTCGGGGTCCTGCTACTGGGACAACGAGGTCGACGGCAGCGTCACCATCCGCCTCGACTACGCCTCCTTCGTCAGCATCACCAACATCTTCGCCTGCGGCATCTGACATTCATAATGATTTCAACAACCCTTGTTGTCAAGGGCCCTCTCGCCTTCGCCCCCCTCTGGGCCTGTCCCGAGGAAGAGGATCGCGCGCCCCGTCGCTGCCCTGGACGCTGCCCTCCGCGCCCACCAGCACGCTGCCCGCCACCCTGAGTCCCTAGAAAGCTCTGGTCCGCCTCTCCGAGCTGCCAGCTTCACCGACCCCACCAACTGGGGCATGGTGGTGACCGCCTTCGCCTGTCTCTCCCAGCCCAAGCCACCCAACTTCGAGGCCGCTCTTAAAAGGCTCCTGCTCAACTGCAAGAAAGCAGTCCTAGAAGGTATGCTGACACTGATAGGCTCACTCCGACACGACTCTCAGAGGCTCGTGGGTTTTAAGCTAGCCTGCTTTCAAGCCGGGACTAGAAGGTGGTCGCCTGGAAGGATGGTAATAAGCCTCTACTGGGAGAACGAATATTGAAGCTGGACATCTCTCCAAAAGAAAAGCTAGAACTGCTGGGCGGCTGGACTCACCCGCCCTGCAGCGAGCTGCTGCCCCTGCTGATGACGACTCTGGGATGGCCCGAGCTCTCCGACGAAGGCCTGGCGGCTCTGATGGTGCGGGTGCTAACGAACCCAGCCTGTCCTTGCTCTTCAGGTTGAACTGCCACCTTCCGGCTATCTCCCGGCTGAAGAAGAGCAACCCCTCCCTCGAAAAGCTGTTGACCGACTGTCTACATGGCCGGGGCAGCAACTACTCCCAGCAGGAGATCGGCACGGGGTTAACCCCCAAGAATTCGTGCGCAAGGCCAAGCTCATGCGCTTCATCCAAATGTGCGAGTCCCAGCGGCTGCAGCCCTTCAAACAGCTGGAAAAAGAATTCGGAGGGCCGTTCCGAGGTGGAGGCGCTACTTTTCGAGCTCACCGGGAGCAGCTGGTCGAGCTGAAGATCGACGAGGAGCAGGATGTGGTGCGGATCAAGAAGATCCGGCACAAGTTCTTTGGAGAAGAGGAGCTCGACGCCTTGGTGGCCAAGCTGTAGGCGCTGGCCTGCGAGTGACTCTGAATGATCATCAATGCAACCCGAAGACCCCTCCACAGCGTTCGCACCTGTCCGCTGAGTACGACTCCATGAGCTTGAACTCGAGCTCGAACACCTTGCTGTTCAGCTCCTTCTAGGCCTTCCGCAGCTTCTGCAGCTGGCCCTCTAGGCTGGTCCGCGCCTGCTGCAGAGCCTCGCACTCCCGAACCTTGCCGGCCAGCTCCCGTCCTGTCCGCTCCAGCTCCCGCCTCAGCTTTTCGAGTTCTTTGCGCAGGGCGCTGTCGTCCCCGGCGGCTCTGCGCTGCTGTGCACTTTCCAGAGCAGCATTGAGCTTCCGGATTTCCTCCTGGAGGCTGGCGTTGCGAGAAGTGAGGGTTTTGCTCTCGCGCTCATGCTTTCCGACTCTGAGCTGCAGGTCGTTGAGCTCGCTGGCGTGCTCTTTCCGTAGCCCCTCCAGTTCATCTTCGAGCTGCTTCTTTCCTCTTATGATGACTACAAAGAGCCCAGCAGCTCTAGATCCGGGCCTTCAGCCGGGCCAGCTCCTTGCTATCGGCTGCGCCCTTAACCCTGGCCCTTGCAGCCAGCAGTTCTTGGTTTAGTTAGTCGATCCGGTCTCGGAGTGCCTGGCTGCAATCCTGCTCCTCTCCCAGTGCCTGCTTCGCTGCCAGCAGCTGCTCCCTGAGCTGGTCAATCTGCCTTCTGGCTGGTCGCCTTACCGCCCCTCTCAAGCTATCGGATTCGCGCCTGGTAGCTTGATTCCTTGCTTGCAAGGCTTTCTTGACTAGCGACGAGAGCGGCTGCGGCCTAGTCCAGCTCAGTTTCGAGCCCAGCGATCCGCTCGTCTCGGAGCCTGGCCACCCGCTCATTCTTCTGCTCAGCTTACCGCAGCTTTGCCAGTCGCTTAGATATATCGTCCCTCTCCCTTTTCCAGTTCCTGAGCATTGCTTTATTTGTCCCTCAGCTATTCTTACAGACTTGCAACTCTCAGCCGCCAAGTTTATTCCCCCTCGCCTGTCTGCATCTGCTCCTGCAGCTTCGCAATGACCTTGTCCTTGGCCAAGAGCAACGCCCTGCACTCCGCCAGTTGTTGTGAGAGAGTGTCAAGGGCCTGCTGGTGTTCAAGCGTCAAGTCCTCGAGCTTGGCGGCGTGCTCCTTCTCGAGGGTGATGACGTAGACCTCGAGGTCTGCCAGCTGGCTCTCCTTGTCGTGGTAGAGGGCCAGGAGGTTGACGTACTTGGACTCGTCCGCGCGCTCCTCGTTTTCGTGGCTGGACTTGCTGGCTTTGTGCGACTAGGACTCGTTCTCTTCCTCCAGGATGATCGAGTTCTTGATGTTGACCATCTGCGGTGGACTGTCGTGCTCACTTGCTCGGCTGCGGGATCTCGGGGTCGCCCCGCACCAGCGTGACCTCTCCTGCAGCTGCGCGTTCTGCTACTGCAGCAGGGTCAGCTTGCTCTTCAGCTCCTGCTGTTCCGAAAGGGCCAGCTTGGCAGCCTGCAACTCCTTCTCCAAGTCAGCCAGCTGGGCCGCTAGGGTCTTGTTGGAGTTGGTGAGGCTGCCGATGTCCTTGACCGCGATGGTGAGCTTCTCTGCCTTCTCGGCGCGGTCCCTGCCCGCAGCCTACAGCTGCTTCTCGCTAGACTATTTTTCGGCCTTCAATTTGTCGTACTTGTTCATCAGGGAAAAGTACTCTTTGTTAGAGTCTTCTTCAAAAGCCCGCAGTTCCTCGACCCTGCTCCTCAGGGCGGCCACTTCAGCCTCCAGCCCTGAGCGACCCTGTTCCAAACCCTATCTCAGCCGCTGGCCCTCGGCAGCCTCGCTCTTAAGACGGGCTAATTCCTGTTTGCCATCCGAGGCCTCCTTTAACGCAAGTTCTAGCTGCGCATGCATCTCCTCCACCTTCAGACGACTGTCGTTGGAAGATGACTTTTAGCGAGACTCTAAGGCCTCCAGCTTCGACCTGCAGGACTACAGCTCCCTGCTGAGGGACTCTCTGCCCTCCACCGCGGCAGTCATGTCCTTGCGCAGGCGGTCTGCCGCTTTGCTGAGTGCCTCGCGCTCTCCAAAGAACTCACGGAAATGTGCCCCCACCGATTAAATGCCCAGCCTGGCCAGCTCGCGCTCCTGCTGCTCCCCCAGTCTCCGTGCTTTGAGGATGCCAACAATCTCCGTGAGCTGTGCCCGCAGACCAGCCAGCTTCTCGCTGTCCTTGGCAAGACCCTAGAGCCTGACCTCTAGCTTGGACTTGGCCTCGTGAGACTACCTGAGCTTGCGGATGAACAGGTCGACTGACTGGACGGTTAGCTCGAGGGGGTGACTGAAGTGCTGAAGGCTGGATTGCCTTATTCTGTTTAACAGGTCCTTGTAGAGGTTGATGTCCAACTCGTGCTGTCTGCAGAGTTGCCGCTGTTTGGCTAGTTCCTTCTCAAGCGCTGACGCCCGCTCTGACTACAGCTCAAGGGCCTCCTCGGACTTGGCGACCCTCGCCAGGTGGTTCTTGAGCTCAAGAATGTACTTGGAGTTCTTGGCCTCGATCTCACTCTTCAGCAAGTCGATCTCCTCCTGGCAGGCCCGCAGCCGACTACGCAGCTTGGTGACCTCGTCCAAGTCCTTTTAACGACTGTGCTCAATCACCCGTGATCGCTATTCAGTGATTCTGGACTGCACCTGCACCCGCGAGGTCACCTCCTTCTTGACCCTGCTCGAGGGGAGTTGGACCTCGACTCGAACCGGCTGAACGCTTCCATGTTGTCGAACTTGGAGGGCAGGTAGTACAGCACGTGGTCCCCCTCGTCCTCACTCGGCAGGCTCTCGGAGGTGGAGAGGGCCTCTTGTGTGAACCTGAGTTTGGCCTCCTGGTCCGGACAGTGCTCCCAACGCAACTGGATGCTGCGCGAGCCGTGCGGCTTTAGGTCCACCGGGAAGTTGGCCACTCCAGCAAGCTTTTCACCTGCCTTGGTGCGAATCACAAGCGAGAAAGTGGTCTTGAGCGATCGGTCGGAGTCACCGCGGAGTTTGATTTCGAGGGGCTGGTCTAGGTGGACGGTGCCCTCCTGGATGGGGTACTCGTGGGAGACGACCTCCTTGCCGAGCCGCTTCCAGATGAGGAGGACCCTGCAGGTGAAGCGGATGGAGATGCTGACAGAGATGGCGGACAGGCGGACGACCACGCTCTGTTTCATTTAAATTGGATTGGGCTAATTTATATCATGATCGTCCGGGGGAGCAGCCGTGGCGAGAAAAGAGGCAGCTCGGACTCATCGACTCCATGAAAAAACGCATCCACTGCCTCGAGGCCCGCCAGGCCCGCAGCCACCGCCACCTCGCCCTCGAAAAACACTTCGAGGCCAAGCGCCAGGCAGTCCGCCAGAAGTTCATCGAGCACAAGCAGAAGGTCGCAGAGTCCATCCGCAAGAGGCGGTCTCCGGACGTCCGCACAGCATTCGCAGGGCCCAGCTCAGAGCGAAAGCACCTGCAAGAGATGGTCAGCTTCATAAGGCCGCCCGTGTCCCCTCGGAACGTCCAGCGCAAAATAGAGAAACAGAAGGTCGCCGCCAAGCTGGAGAAGAAGAAGACGCAGCAGCTGGAGATGAACCGCACTCGCCGATCGAAGGTCCGGTTGCAGCTGCAAAGCGCCAAGTCGAATATCGCCCGCTATTGGGAAAACCGCAAGAGCATGATCAGCGAGAGCCGGTCCATCGACCGCTCGGACAGTGAGATCTACGTGAAGCATCTCGAGAGGGACTTGTTGACGCCGATGCTGAAGCGCGAGCAGGAACTGCTGATCTCGCTGTCGGGGTAGCCCCGGAAGCGGCCCTCAATGCGCTCGCTGCCAGGCCGGCGCTCGCAGTCTTCGACCACCAGGCGCTCCAAAGTTATGATCGTGCAATGACCCTTCTCACAGAAATAAGATGATTTCGTTTCAGGACGAAGACAGTGGCACCTTCGAGAATGGCGCCAGTGCGAGGCACTATGGCCTCCTCCGCACCTTCTTCCCTCGCAAGGATGGCAACTACCTGGTTTATCTGGGCCCGCACTGGTACGTTCACCTCACCGGCCTTCTGCTCTACACTCTTGCTCTGTTGCTATTCAATCTCTACGCCACCGTCAACTTCACGCTCTTCTGGAAAGCGGGCATTGCAAGCGTCCACGTCTGTTCGGTAGCCACCTTCCTTGCGATCGGGCTCGTGAACCCGGGACTTGAAGCGTAGCAGGAGGTGGACCTGCCCTTCGCGGCAGACCGGTACTGCAGGACCTGCAGACTGGTGCGGCGGAGGGGCACAGTGCACTGCAGGGACTGCAATGTGTGCATAATCGAGTATGATCACCACTGCCCGTGGATAGGCAAGTGCGTGGGAGGCAAGAACATCAAGTGGTTCTACGCCTTCCTCTCGAGCATGGCGGCGGCCTTCCTGGTGGGAGTGCTAGGCGTCATGGGTCTCGGAAACAAGCCTCTTTAGTGACTCCAATTTTAATGAGCAAGATAAAGTCGGAAGGCAGTCTCAAGGACGACCTGCTCAACAAGAGTCTGGCAGAGTACTGCTCTAGCTTTCCTATGGCCTACGAGCGCACTCTTGAAAGCAATTCCTTCAACGAGTCCTTCTTTAGCAATTCGCGAGAAAATGCCATCTTCTTCTCTGCCAGCCTAGTCAACCGACTCCTCAGCCTCAAGGCCCCGAGCCTACGGAACGCGGCCCGTTCCACCAACGAGGCCCTCGAGTGGCAGGTGTTCCTGAAGACCCGGCTCTCAGGTGCAGCGGGACTGAACAAGGAGGAAGTTACACGGGTGATGATCCAATTCTACCGGAAGCGGAGGGGCCACGAGTGCACGGTCGAGCGGCTGGCCAAACTAGGCATCGATATCGACATGCAACAGTTCAAATCCACCGAGATCAACCACAACTCGAAGCAGATGTACTGCGAGTTCATGGAAAAGCAGCATCCTCGGTACCCCGAGGCGGCTGAGGTTCTGGGCTGGTTGTAGCAGTGGTTCGCGGAGAAGGCCTGCAAGCGCCGCATGCAAGTGCTCTGCCACCAGGCGGAGGCTCTCGGCTTTTTCGTCAAGCCCGAGTAGCTTGGCTACCCGGATGGCCGGATGAAAGATGACCTGCCGCACGAGACCGAGTGGATCAAGGAATATCTCCGGACCACCGCAGCGAGCCAGGGCTGGCAGGAGTCCAACTTTGACCTTCTCTTCAAAATCGACCGGGAATTCAAGGACATCTCCTAAGCCCTCGAGAAGTCGTACCTGAACGTCTACGTTGCAGGCTTGAGCATGAAGGAGAAGGAGCTCCGGGAGCAGAAGCAGCTCGTGCAGCACAAACTCAGCACCGATGACAAGGAGTTGCTCGCAGTTGAGGTGGTCATATAGCACCGGCACGAGGACGGTAGCAAAGTCCGTTCGGAGGCGCGCAGGCTGCTCGACAGCATTCGGGATAGCGAAGTCGAGTTGCAGAAAATCGAGCATTACGAATTCTGCCCGCCCGGCGCCGTCTGGAGGCTGGCCTAGAGCAGTAGCGAGGACCTGCTGCGGACCCACCTCACGCGACAAATCCGCTTCCCACAGGCATACTTCTGGCTGGACCTGTTCTGCTGCCATTCAAGTAGCCAGCTCGAATGCACCCTCGAGCGCGAGGCCCGAGACCAGGCCCCCGAGGCAAACCATCTCAAGTACTACCTCCGTTTCCTCAAAGTCGAGGTCAGCCAGGCCCGTCTTGCAACTAACCGTCTGCTCTCATATACTAATTACTTTCGCTTTCTGCAGCAGCGGGTCAACCGCATCGCTGCCCCGCCAGTTGAAAACCCCGTCGACAACCAGGGCTGCGCCCTTGAGGCCTGCCACTCTTTGGCGGGCTACAGGCGGGCCTTCAGGGCCGAGCCAGGCATGTTCGCAGCCACCAGCACAGTGCGCCCCCACCTGATCCGATATGGGCTGGCCCGGTCGAGGGAGTGTGGGCCAGCTGTCATCGACCGGGTTAAAATCATCGACCAACAAGTCTATCTCCTCAGCGTGGCAGGGAAGAAGCTTGTCAGCGAGGGCGCCTTTGCCGACTTCTTCTTGCTGTTCGAGGAACTGGAGCTGTGCCTGTCGATGTGCTGCCAGAAGTAGCGGCCGCAGGTCCTGATTGGGACCCGGCAGCTGCTACAGGCGTACCAGCGGCTCGGCCTGGCCAAGGTCACCTACCTGCGGCAGCTGGAGGAGCTGCTGTAGTAAGAGCAAGAGTTTGTGACAAGGCTGGTGCTGCAGGTGATGGCGCAGAGGGTCCGTCTGCCGATCGAATTCATCATCAAGAACAGCTTTGAGTACTTTAAGGACTCTGACCTTGAGGAGGTGGAGGGTGTTGACCTCAAGAAGCTGAGGAGTGCGGAGACGGAGGGCCTGCAGGACTCGAAGACGGTTGCGAAGGGCTATGTTCTGAAAGTCCTTGGAGTCGAAAGTGAGATCTTCGAGTTGACCAGCACAATATTGGAGCTAATTTCCAGAAAATGCAGCACTGACCGGCGGCAGCGGCTGAAGTTCCTGCAGCGCCTGGAGCACTCCAAGAAGCTGGCCTGCAGAACCCCCGCTGAGGAGCTCAGCTTCTACCGAACTGCCCTGAACGAGCTGCGGAAGTCGCTGATCTTGGACCGGGCGATCTACTTCCGGACGTACCTTGAGTTCGACTTCTTCCTGGACCCGTTGGCGAAGGAAATGCACCTGCGGGAGTTGTTTTACGACAAGGGGAGGCCTCGCTCCCAGGACCCGAAGCACAGACTGGACTGCTTCACCTTTGCCGCCTTCCTGAAGATCCGCAGCCGGGTCGAGAAGTAGGTCTTCAGGAGCGTGGCGCTGCTCGAGCACTTTGAGGGGGCCAATGTCTTCAAGCACCTGTATCAGAACCCCCTATTCTGCATCTACGATGAGCTCAAGCTTTTCACCAACTGGAGTGCTCCTGGGTTCTTTGCCAAGCACTCTATTCAGGAGCTGGAGGCCACCCTCGAGGCGGCCATGCTGGCCCGCCTGGTGCTCCACCACGCCCTGGTGCTGGGCCTGAGGCTGGCGCGGGCTGGGCTGCCAGGCCTAGACCTGCTGCGCAAGCTGGAGGACATTGAGACCGAGGCCAGCCGAGAGGACAAGGTTAGTCCGCACCAGCATTTCATTGCCGCCCTCCACAACTTGCTGCACCATCTGACTTTACATGCTGAGCTGTTCGAGTTCCAGGAGGTTGAGCTGCCGGTGCAAGTGCCTCTCGGCGAGGAGAACGAGTGCCCCGACAGCCAGCAGCCGTACTGTTTGGAGACTGCGGGCTGCCTGTGGGACGAGTGGCGCCGGGACGAGGGGCAGGTTCACGTGGCATAGCCGCGGAAGG
This sequence comes from Hippocampus zosterae, assembly GCF_025434085.1. Taxonomy (NCBI): domain Eukaryota; kingdom Metazoa; phylum Chordata; class Actinopteri; order Syngnathiformes; family Syngnathidae; genus Hippocampus; species Hippocampus zosterae. Next base: position 9,816 of record NW_026262897.1, on the reverse strand, counting down.
CCTGCCGTTGGCACTTCACGCAGCGTCTCTACACTTAGAAGACTTTACTTGGGGTGCGTCAGAGTAGTCCCAAAATGCTTTTTCTGAAGTACTACAAGGACGACCTCTCATACCTGCACAACAAGCCACTCTTCCGCTACCGCCTCCACAAGGAGCTTTTCAGCAAAGTGTCCAAGCTCCTTCTGCTGGAGAACTGCTTTGAGGCCGACCGCAGGCTGGCAGTCTTCTTCCTTGGCGGGTACCCCCGGATGCGGCCCACCCGGGCCACCCATACTCTGGCCATCTAATTCTGCGTCTCCCTGCGCCATTTTTTCCGGCAGACCGAAGAGATCCGCGGACACATCCGGGCTTTCCGCAAGCACATTTCTGCCTTCGCGGTCGAGGAGGAGACCCTCATCTACCTCGAGATGCTTAAGAAACGCATCCTCTGTGAAATCGTTTGCGCCCTCCTCGAGCTGCAGCGGGAGGCCAACCCTGACCGAGCCCTCATGCTCCTTCTACTCGAATAGTTGATGCTGCCGCATCTGCTTCACGTGGTGGTCCAGGGCTCGGATCCTAGTCAGGACCTCGACCCGAAGTACAAGACAGAATTCGCAGTACTCAGTCCGAAGATGAGGCGGGTCAGTCAGGCCTTTCTCAATCGCACCCGCTCAAAGGAGGCCAACCTGGACCGCCTGATCGCGGCGGTGGTCACTATGAGCGAGGGGTGGCCAGTTACTGCGCGCATCGAGGCACCCGCCTAGAGTACTAGAGCCTTTTCCTGGCGCAGAACATGTTTCGGTAGAAGAACTACCTGCTGTACGAGAGGGAGGCCACGCGGTTCATCGGCACAAGATCCGCTACTATGTGCTCAGCGAAGCCACCGCCGCCCTGCTCGAGGGACGGCAGCTGTTCTCCTCTTGCCAGAGCCCTCAGACGGAAGCCAAGGTCGCAGAACCTGCGTTCACGAAACGGCTGGCTACCTAGTGCCGGATGCGGGAGAAGAGGCAGCTGGCCTGCATGCCGCGACTGTAGGACCACAGCCCCGACCGGTACGAGAGCATGATCCGGGCGACGGCGGCCCTTGCGCTGGCCCTGCAGCGGCTCTTCCTCATCAACGACGAGCACCACGTCTACTCCTCTGGAGAGGAAGAACTGTTCACTCTGAAAGAGGAGGGCCTAATCTACAAACAGCGAGTGACCTAGAGCAGCCATCACCTAGAGATGCTCAACGGGGAGCCTGCCCTCATCTACGAGCCAGGGCTGCTCAGGCAGATCAGCCGGGAATTCTTGCAGCGGGTTGCCTACGAGCGAACCGTCATGGGGCTGAACGCAGAGCCGGTGCGGCGGAAGGTCGAGCTGGTGGAGCAGGACGTGGTCTGGATGGGCGAGGAGAAGCAGCGGGTGATGCAGGCGGGACGGCTGCTGTCAGTGCGGATCAACTACAGCGTGCAGATCATGAACGCCTTCAAGAGGAGCATCTCGCTGCTGCTCTTCGAGCCCAGCCGCTACCACTTCCAGTTCAAGAAGCTGGAGCGGCTGGTCAAGTTCAACAGTTTCGAGGCCGAGCAGCGCACGGCCATCAAGGCGGTCCTCCGCAAGACAGAGGAGACCCGCGCGCAGGCAATCCACGGCCAGAAGCAACTTATCCTGGCCAGCAAGCAAAGTCTCTACGATATGATCGAGGAGGCAGGAGTCGCCACCCACTGTCGGATCGTGAAGCTAGACCAAGAAATCGACCAGGACCCTGCCAAGCTCGAGCTCTTCAGCCTCAAGCTCCGGGCCAAGAGGGTCAACCCTGCGGTCCTGCACAAGGAGGTCGAGTAAGTCCACACGGAGGGACAGCCAAGAAGGGCGGGGATGCGGGTGCTGCTGCGGACGATGAAGTGCTTCCACGTGCTGCGGATGGCGGCGCTGGGGCGGCGGCTGTAGCACAACGTGGTGAGCATCGATCGGGACCAGCAGCTGGACCGGCTGGTGTCGAGCATCCGGGAGCTGGAGGACCTGCTGATCCAGCTGAGCAGCGAGTCGCGGGAGAAGAAGAAGATGATCGCGATAATAAACAACCAGAACAACGAGCGCCGGCGGGAGGTGCGGGACATCTGGTTCGAGCGCATCTACAAAATGTGCAAGCTCAAGAAGTTCGACTTCGGCTGACATCATTTATTATGGACCACTTCAAGATCCAGGCCCTCGCCGCCCAAAACGCCAGGCTCGTCGCTCGCCTCGACGTCCTCAAGGAGCGAGCCGCCGCCGCTGCCCGCACCCGCACCGCTCTTGAGGACAGCCTCGCCTGCTGCGCCTCCCTGCTCGAAGGGCTGGCGGTGCCCTCGGCCGGGCCTCTCTGCAGCTGGCCCAGAGGGTGGACAGCGAAGAAGGGCTGAAGGACTGGCCGGACTGCTCTGCGCTGTTGGAGATACTCCTAAAGGGTCATAATTTCGAATAGAAGGGCCTGCTGGCCGAGCAGCTGCTCGCCGGAGTCAAAAACTTCGAAGTCCTGCTTGAGCTGGCGCTCACTCGGAACTACGAACTGGGAGTCGAGATCAAGCCCGTAGAGCAACGTCCCACAATCGCGCTCAAGGAGCTGGCTGTCTTCCGAGAAGAGCGGGAGCAGCTCGAGTCCAGGGTAGAGTTGCTGGAGGCCCGTCTGCGCTTCCTCGCCGAGTTTACTGACAGCCCCGAGCACATCGAGACTGAAGAGTTTGGTTGCGTCTGCGGAGGGTACCGACTGCAAGTCAATGAGCGGCAGGTTGCCGAGCCGAGTCTTAGTGAGGGTCTTGAACAGCTGCTCGGCTCAGGGGAACGGACGAAGCAGCTCAAGTAGGAAGTAAGTCGGCTGGCCAAAGAACTGGCCTAGATGAAGGCCGGGCAGCTGTCCGTCCCTTTCCGGGCTGTGGGGCCTGAGAAGTGATCAGGTCGCAGGCCTATCAAGGCCTAGTCGCTGACAGCATGCAGCTGTTCGAGAGTCATGTTGCCTTGCGGCACGCCCATGCAGAATTCATGGCCGTGTGGAAAGGCGTGAGCAAGAGCGCCTGGGTGCCTTTTCCGATTACCTGAGTAAACTACAGGCCCGGGCCGAAGCCCAGGAAAAAGACTCCCTGCAAGTGATAATAGCCAAAGCCGCTGATGAGTGGTAGAACAGGCTGGCCGTACTGCGAGACTTCGAACTGCCCTGCTAGTCGAAAGAACTCAGGCTGCTGGCCTAACGATGCAGAAACGCAGAGGCGATGTTGCAAGGCGAAATTGCCCGGTAAAAAGAGGACCTGGCCAGGCGCCCCCGGCTGGAAGATCTAGACCAGCTGCGGCGGGCCCGCAACCAGCCCACCCCGGACAACTGGGAAGACTGCCTGAAAGCGCTACGGGCAAGGGAGATCAAGCTGGAACGGACCCTGCTGCGGAGGTCGATAAATGCAACTTCATCATCAAGAACTACGAGGAGGAGAACCAGCTCTTGACCATCAAGTACAACGAAATACGCAACCGCACCGACGAGGCCCTCACTGCCTTCAAGAGGCTCGAGAGCCATGTTAGCCAGGTCGGCAAGGAAAATCTCCTCCAGGCCGCCACTATCGAGCGACTCGTCCGTGAGTCTCATGAGCTCCTGTCCACGGTCACCTAGCAGCACTCGCTGCGAATCCTGGCCGAGTAGCTGGCGGCGCGTGGACACGAGTACGCCGAGGAGCTTGAACTGCTCAGGCAATAAAATCTGCTACTTACTGCCAAGACCACCGACCTCGAGGCCCTCTTCCACCAAAACGAGATGACCCGGCTACAGCGTTAGAACGACGAGCGGTCCTTCGGCGAGCAGCTGTAGAACACTCGGGCGGCCCTGCAGGAGACGCTGGCTGGGCTAGAAGAGGCGCGGGTGGCAGTGGCGGAGCGGGACCGGGAGGTGCGCACCCTCCGAGAGCAGGAGGCCGTTCTGCTGGGCAAGTTCCGTGCGCTGAGGGAGAAGGTGACCTGCTCAGGGTGCAAGAGCAACGAGAAGTCGGAGCTGCTGGTGAAGTGCGGGCACCTGCTGTGCGGGGGGTGCGCGCAGGGCCTGATAACGAACCGGAAGCGCGAGTGCCCGCTGTGCAGCACGAAGCTGGACAAGGGCGACCTGCGCAAGGTGAGTCTCAGCTGATTGATGTTACAGGTCAATGCCCGAAGACGGACAGCCCACAGTACTCAAAATAGAGAAAGCCATCCTAGTCGTGGTGTAGGTCGTATGTTTCCTTGATGGTGTTGCGGAGAGGCACCATCTTCCCTTGGTGTAGCAGCAGCACCTGCTCGGCCACGGTGTGGCTGTTCGCGTCCTTGAGCTTCTCTTTTATGCTCCGCAGCAGCGAGTTGACCTTGTCCGTCGCCTCGAGCATGAATTTGCGCTACTTAAGGGTGGCCACCTTCCGGTGCATGAACCTCTCGATGGGCTCGCAGATGATCGGGTAGTGGTCCGGGTACTTGCCCATGTACTAGGCAGAGAGGGCCTTCCTCTCCTCGAATGACAGCCGCTACTTGAACGTGAGCTCTTGCATTACAACAATTCTATCAATTCTGGCCTTTGCGCTTGTACAGCACATCCAGCATTTCTTTCACCTTCCGTGAGTTCAGGTGCAGCTGCGCCGCATCCTTCTCGAAACTGTAGTACGGCAGGAAGTTCAGCTTCTGCCGCTTGAGGCAGCTGCTCAGGTCCAGCCGGAAGGCCGCCTCCCCCCCGGGCCCCTTCACCTTCTTGCCCAGCTGTCCCTCCGCCACCAAGTCGTTTCCCAGGAAACCCTTTATTTTCATTATAATCACTTGGCCTCCCCCGCCATTAAATAGTGATGCCCTGCCTTCACGAACCGGGCCCTCCCAAGCCAGTCGAAGGCCACCCACTCCACGCCTCTGCACTAGATCCCCGCAGTCCCCCACTCCTGCGCCAGGGTCTGCTGGGCCACGTACTTGCTCAGCTGGTGGGTCCCTTTCGGCACCACTCCCAGCACGTACTCGGCCGCCAGGATGGTGCTCGCGAAGGCGCAGAGAGTCGGCTCGATGGTCGACATGAACAGGAGTCCGCCAGGCTTCAGTCTCTGTCTGACCTGCTCGAGGAATAGTGTCCTGCTCGAGACATGCTCGATGACTTCCATGGCAGTGATCACATCGAAGCTCTCACTCACAGAGGACAGTTCTCCGTGGTGGTATGAGATTTTGAGATCAGAGGGGCAGTGGGCCCTTGCCTGCTCAATTGAAGTCAAGCTGCTGTCCACTCCAGTGACCTGCCGAGACCCCAGCCGGGCAAGGCTCTCGGCCAGCATGCCGGCCCCACACCCCACGTCCAGCACCGAGCAGTTCTGCAGGCGGGGCCCGAGACGGTCCCGGATGAACTGGACGCGCAGGTAGTTGTACTCGTAGAGCAGGGCCATGGAAGAGTTGGGGGCCCACCAGCCTGCCAGGCGGTCGAAGTTGGCATGGTCTTTGGGGTCTATGGTGGTCATACGTCTGACCCCTCTCAGCAGGTACATGGAATATATAAGAGCATGTGACATGATTATCGGGGGGGGGTTCAATTGAGGTCTTCTTCCTCGAGGTCCTACCTGACTGTGGTCTGCTTGATGAGCAGCCCGCCTGGCTTCACCGTTGACTTCTCGTAGCCGGACAGCTCCTCAAAGATGCTCAGCCTTCGCCTCTCGATCTCGAGGCCCATATCATCGCCGTCCTCGTGCACTTCCAGCTTGGATTATTTTTGTTTCAGGCTCTTCAGGCTGTTTTTCTTCTCGAACATGAGCTCCTCGGATTCGCCTGCCTCGGGCTTCTGCTTGGTCCGGGACTTCTTGGAGGGCAGGTTCTCGAACTTCTGGCTTGAATCAGGGAGTAAATCGTCCAAGAAGATCAGATCCTCTTGGTCTAGCTTTGGCTCAAGCTACTGCGAAAAGCTGAGAGGAGCTGGGTCTTCTGGCGCCTTGCTTTTTCTGCCCCTCGGTGCCACAGGGGGCTCGTCTTCGAAGGCCTCCTCGCCTTGCTTGAGCTGTGGACCAGGCGCTGGCTGAGGCTCAGGATCGGGCTTTCTGGAGCCTTCCTCCTCGAAGTCTTCAAAGTCATACTAAAGCCGCAGCTTCCTCTGGCGCTTTTTCTCTTTGATGACTTTGGGCCTTTGGCTGCTTTAGTTAAAAGCTTCTTAAACAGTAATCTTCTGGGCAGATCCTTCCAGAGCGTTTTCGGCTTGGCTGGGGTGAACAACTCGCTTCGGCTGGATTTCAGGGAGGAAGGACTGTTTCGGCTGCGGGGCCAGAATGTCCTTGGGCTTGTCTTTAGCCTTGTCCTTAGACATGTCTTTGGCCGTGTCCTGAGACATGTCTTTGGGTCTGTCCTTAGATTTGTCTTTGGGTTTGTCCTTAGATTTGTCCTTGGGCTTCTCCTTAGAGTCCTTGGGCTTGTCCTTAGAGTCCTTCTTGTCCTTAGAGTCCTTGGGCTTGTCCTGAGTTTTCTTGTCTTTACCGTCCTTACCTTGGACTGTTCCCTTGAGTTGGCTGCCCAGTAGGCTGTTATGCTCATCCTCTTCAGGGAAGTCTTCCTTCTCCTCGACATCGAAGGGGTTATAGGGCTGGGCCGGCTTGGCGAACAGGATATCATCATCCTCGTTGTCGTCGATGCCCGACTCTTCGGAGGAGTTGTGCTTGGCGGGGGCGGCGGCTTGCGGGCCGTCCTTCTCGTTCAGGATGTCAAACACGTCGGCAGGCTTGGAGGCCACCTTCTTCCTAGACCCCCTTTTGCCCTTGCCCTTTTTGAGCTTCCCTTTCTGGGCGTCGAGCTGGAAGTCCACACTGCCGTCACTGATCTGTTCCTTCTCCTCGGGCTCCTCGAACTTGAACTCTTCGAGCTGTTCCTGCACGTTGGCGATGGCGATATGCTTGCGCACGTACTTCTTGCCTATCTCGAAGTCGTCGAGCTCGTCCTTTTCATCGGCGGGGTCATAGCTGAAGGGCACCATGACGATGCCGTTCTCGATTTCCTTGCGCTTGTTCTCGTCGTGGAAATCTTCTTCCTCCCAATTTTCTGCGGGGAAGAGGTCCCTGGCCTTCCTGACGACTTCCTCCTGCATGAGTTCAGGCAGGTTCTCAAACTTCTCGAGGCCCTCGAGGCAGTCCTCCATGTCCATGTAGCGCTACATTGCCCGGATAGCCTTCCGGCGGTTGCCCAGCTCCCTGAAGTCCAGTTCGTCGAGGCCGAGCTCCTTCTCGTAGGCCTTGCGCTTGACGTACTCGACAGCCTCGGGGTCTCCGTCTTCAAAATCGGTGAGCACGTCAGAGAGTTCGCTGTAGTCCTGCTTCTCCTTCTCGTCAATTTCCTTTTCGCGGAACTTCCGGGGCTTAGGGTCGAAGTCCAGGTCCTCCTCGAACTCGGTGATGGACCCGCCCTCCAGCTTCCAGGGCAGGACTGCGTGGACCGCCAGGTGGATGACCTCTGCGGCCATGCACTCATCGACCCAGACGATCACCTCCCGCATCAGGAAGAACAGGTTTATGATGATCGCCACGGCCATGAGCACGAAGGAGAAGGAGATGGACAGCACCTGCGAGATCACCGCGGAGAGGGTGATGATGTTGAGGGAGGTGCTGATCGACACGAACAGGAACAGGAATAGCACCAGCAGCACCATCTCTTGGAAGAGCATCGGCACCCACACTGGAAGGAACGTTGGGCTCAGCCAACGCAGCAGCCGCTCCACTCGCTGAAGGTGCACCGACCGGGGACGCCCGCAGAAGCGCGGTGCGAAGGAGATCGAGTCCTTGGCCGCGCGGCTCACTGTGAGGTGTGCGATGGCCACGGTCTTGAGCATGATCAGGATGGCTAGGCAGACCAGGGGCCACTTGAAGGACAGCCGCAGCAGCAGGCCGGTGGCGAGTTTGTTGAGTTCGTAGCCGAGTGGGTAGAACTCGTTCTGGCGGGAACTCTGGATGCGGTAGAACTCGCGGGCCTGCAGGTCTGAGCTTGCGGCCTGGTAGATGACCAGGGCCCAGGCGGGCACCAGCAGTATGCTGGTGATGATCGGCAGCCCCTTCATGCTCGTGAAGATGTAGGCGGTCAGGGGCAGCGAGATTATGTCGAAGATTATGCGCTTGATCTGGCGCACCCGCGGGTGTTCGAGCAGCGGGGTGCAGACCCGCAGCAGGCAGAAGCACTCTGACTGCAGCACCTGCCGGTGGAAGAAGGTGCTCGTCCAGACAAGCTCCAGCAGGGTGTGCAGGCAGTAGAGGATCAGCAGCACCTGGATGACCAGCAGGCTGTCCGCAGTGGCCTGCGAAGAGACCGACTGCAGGCGCCGGCCGCCCTCGCCGAACAGGAGATCGTTCTACTCGGGTTCAGTCATCGGGGAGAACGAGTTCGGGGAAAGGCTGTTCATGATTTCTTGTAGGAAGGTGTTGTTAGGGAAGGCGTCCTTGAAGGCCATCAGCACCTGAGCCACCCCCGCCTGCGCAGTCATGGACCCGCCCGTCGCCACCGACGACCCCATCACCAGCCCCGACGACCCGATCGACACCGGGTAGTTGAGGTCCGTCGAGACTGACACGAACTGCTGTGAGATGTTGAGGTAGCGGCCCTCCTGGCACTCTCCGGAGGTGGCATTGTACTCACCGTACTTGTCGCAGACCAGACAGTAGGTGGCGTTGCAGACCAGACAATCTGTCATGCAGCCCTTGCAGACACCCTCTTCCGAATAGTGTCCACGTGCGCATTTCATGCATCCGTCGCTGTTTGAGTCGCAGCTCTCGCAATTGGGAATTTAGCAAGATTGGGTAGTCTGGTCCGGAGTCGGGGTTGGGGGCTGTGGCTGTGGTTCTGGCTGTGGCTGTGGCTGTGGCTGTGGCTGTGGCTCTGGCTGTGGCTCTGGCACTGGCTGAGAGCAAGCATTTCCCGATAAGACGTAGCCAGCATCGCACTCCGTGCACACTGCCGGACCCGTGCATGTAAGACATTTGTTTGAGCAAGGCAGGCACTGACCGGTTACCACTACGAATTTGGGTATGCAAAGAGAGCATGCAGAGCTGGTGCAGGCTTGACAGTTGGGGGCGCAGGACGTGCAAGTCCCTTGATCAACGAAGTTGCCTGCGGGGCACTGGGTGCAGCCGCTGTCCCCACAAGTATTACAGGCCGGTCCGCAGGACTTGCAGTTCTGGCCCTCCGCAAAATAATTTTAGGCGCAAGTTTAGCACACGGAGGGGGTGCACTCCAGACAGTGCTAGTTGCAGGCAGTGCACGTATAACCCTGCACATAGAAGCCCGGCTTGCAGGCCACGCAGCCGGTGTCCACGCACCTCTCGCAGTTCGAATCGCACTCAACGCAGAAGCCGTTCACGAGGATTTTGTCGCTGCCGCAGACACAGCTGTTCCCTTACTTCACTGCGGACGGGTGGCAGGCAGAGCAGAGGCTGGGCGAGGTGCAGGCAGTGCAGGGCAGTGGGCAGGTGGAGCAAGCCAGGGCGGAGTTAATGTACTGTCCGGTGGTGCACTCGAGTGGAGTGATGCATTCTCCCAGGGTCAGCTGCTTGCCGGACTAGCAGCGCACGCAGGTGCTTGGGCTGGAGCATTACAGGCAGCTGGTCCCGCAGGCCTCGCATGACGACAGGGCTGGGTTGTAGACCTGCTTATACGGGCAGTCTGTGCACTGAACGCAGGACTCAAAGCAGGCCCCGTTTGAAAGCTTCATTGGCGAGGGGCAGGAAAGGCAGCTCTGTGGGCCCGCAAAGTGGCATGTCAGACAGGAGATGTCGCAAGCAAAGCACTGGTTTTCCAAAGTGAAGTAGCCCTTCGGACAGGCGCCCAGGCACTGCCCTTGGAAGGAGATTTCATAACTTTTGCAGGCAGAGACGCATTCCC
>NW_026262896.1:0-31973 GCF_025434085.1 Hippocampus zosterae | reverse complement strand
GAGTTGGTCTTCAGGCCGTTCTGGAGGATGTGCTTGAGGCACGAGTCCAGCTCGCAATTAATCGGTCTCGGTAGCCCTTGTCGTAGAAGGTCTCGAGGATGCTCGCGGCGATGTCGATCACCTCCTCCAGCCTCAGCTTGCTGTCCTGCTTCAGGTACGAAGCCACGATGCCCTCGAGCCGCTAGACAGCCTGCTGAGTGTCTGCGTCAGCCTCAGCTCTTGCTCGCTGTGGTCCACGTAGGCGACAGAGCCCAGCGACTCGATCTTCTTGAGCCTGCCAGTCGAGGCCTCCCTGTCACTTCTGATTTTCACGAGCGCGAGCATCAGCGACGTGAATTCGTCTTAGGACATGCCGCGCACCAGGCCTCAGTGTCCCCGTCCAGTCGCTTGCGGGAGTTGGTGAGCTTGAGCTTCGGCTCGACTTCAAAGTTCATTTCCTACTCCATGCCATCTCCGTGGTCAAGGACCAGTCTGAACCGAAAGAGGCCCTTTTCCCGGCGTTTTCGAGCGTGGCTCGGATGTCCTCGAGGGCGTACTGGATCCAGCCCTTGTCCTCGCTGGTCCTGCTGCGATGGCTTCTCTCCGGGGAATGACTGTTGAAGGTGGAGAACTTGCGATGGCAGAAGTGCTAGAAGGTCTCGTTGAAGCGGTCGATGGCCTCCATGGCCTCGGGGGAGCTGCCATCCCTGGTCAGTTTTTCCAGCACGCACTTGATCTGCTGGTTGATCCTCGACACGATGTTCTCCACGACCCCCACAAAGTTTTCGTGCCCGTCGATGGAGGGCAGCAACTCGTCCTCCGAAAAACTGTGGCTGCTCTCAGTATAGTCCGCCATTAACAATGAAGATATCCCTCGCTCATAAACAGCTTTTCAGTGTAGCAGGCGGCTGCCTTCCTCGACCACGAGCACTGCCTGCTCAGGGTCAACTATCATCACGTTTTAGCGAATTGTGCCAACCAAGCCACTCCATCCCCTGACGAGTTTTGCTGCGTGCTGGCCCAGGCGAAGCAACTGACCCGGTTCTGCCAGGCAAGAGAGGACGACCAGAGCCGAGAGATCACGACAGACGCCAAACGCATCTGCGAGCGCCTGTAAGCCCTGTACAGCGTGACAGGCCACGCCCGCAGCATCGAGGTTGATGCGAGTGACGAATCCACATACTTCGGGGTGGCAGGGATGGCGGCGGGAGGAATCCTGATGCTTGTCATGTTTACGGCCTTGCTCTGGGACGGTTCTCTTCGTGCGAAATACGCGGAAGACAAGGAGTTCAAGCTAGCACTGCCGGTGTTCAGAGGACTGGCGCAGGCGAGTATCTTGGGGTGGGCCTTCACGCTATCGTGCTTGTTGATGGAGCAGCACGGCATCGACTTCAAACAGCTCTATCCTGTGCCGCTGAAAGGTCTCTGCCTGAGCAGCCAGCTGGCTTACAACTTAAGTCTGACCTGGCTCATCTTTGTGGCGGGGTTCTGCTGGGTCTGCGACCGCGAAGAGTTTTTTGATATCGGAGTCAGCCGAACTCGGCTGGCGATGCCGGCCTGGGGCATTCTGCTGGGCGTGCTGCTGTGCCCGCTGCAGCTATTCTGCAGGCCTCTACGATTCTCCATCCTTCAAGAGATCGCATAGTTCCTATACTCGCCTTCACAGGGCACCACACCTTCTTGTGCACGATCGTAGGCGAGTACCTGACCTCGAGCGTGTACCTCGTCAAGGACGTGGTCTACGCAGGCTGCTACTACTACGCCTGCCCCTCGTGCGGATGAAGAACAACCCGTGCCTCGAGTACGCCAAGGTCTATGCAGGGCTGTATTGGTATCTGCTGCTGTACGGGATCAAGTTGGTAGTCGCACTGAGGGGGTACCGAACTACCCCCACGAATAAGTTGCTGACCAAGCTGGCCAAGTACATCCCTACGATGGTCACGATCGTGCTGTCTTACGAGGCTGCTCATGATCCCCGTCTGCACAAGGCGTGGCTGGCAAGTGCCTTTTTCACGTACTGCACGCATCTGCTGCACGACATGGTCATCAACTACTACGTAAAGGGGGTTAAGTCCAATGATCTATGATCTGCGGAGGGCGCTCGTTGTGTTCAATTTGGCGGCTCGGGCTGTGCAGGTGGGCCTGCTGGCTCCATGGGCGGGTAGTGGCTGGGACTTTCTGACAAGTGGCTGGGCTTGTTGGGGCCGGCTGTGGAGCTGGTTCGGAGAAATCTATGGAATATCATCCTTTACGACAATGAGCACCAGGCCAGGGCAACCGCCCTGGCCCCGCGGGCCAGCCTGCCCCTCACTCCTAGCTACCAGGAATCTGCTCGGCAGTGCCAAAAGAGGAAGCCCAGCGAATCTTCGGCAGCCAGACGCTGGGCCAGGACTGTCAAGACCTGGAGGGGTCGTGGACCCGGTTACAGGAATCCAGGGTGCGGCTGCAGGGTCTTCGGTGAAGATTGAGTTCATAAGTTCGTGATGAAAAAGCCGACCAGCAGACACATGGCCATCAGGAACAGTACGAACAGGCTGGCGATCTTTACAATCTTTTCGAACAGCCCCTTGGAAATGGGCACCAGCATGCCGCTGCTCAGCAGCCCTGAGAAGAACGCGCCAGCATGGCCACGGGGCCGAGCCCCCTCCTGCGTGGCCGCCAGTGAGGCCCAGCAGCAGGTCCTGGAACAAGACCAGCTTGATCAGCCGCCCCTTCATTTGCCTGGCTTCGCCGAGGGAAATCCAGTTGACCAGCAGGTAGTAGTGTCCGGCGCCTGCCAGGGCGATCGCCCCCATCGTGCTGCCGAAGAAGGCGCCGCTCTCGTAGCAGGTAGTGCCTCGCGTGCAGGTGATGATGCTCATCAGGCAGCCTCCCACCCCGCCGGCCAGGAAGATCAATATTGAGTAGATCCTCCCGAACGCGCGCTCCACGCTCGGCATCATGAACATCACCGCCACCTGGCTCAGCAGCACGCTGTCTAGCTGCTTGTTGACCAGAACTGCGGTGATCAGCCGGTAGAGCTGACCCTCCTGCACGAGTCGAGGCACACAGGCCCCGAACCTCACGGTGCTGTTCGTGGACACCGAGAGGAATGTCTCGACATTTTCGAGGTCACCGAACGCCAGTTGGCCAATGAAGCAGGCAGTGATGACACCGAGCATCAGGCCCGCGGCACTGAACTACTGAAAGCAGGGGGCAGAGGACACTGCCCACAGAGTCAGGGCAGCATCGGTCGCGGGCCTGCTCGCCGCGGGACAGGTAGAGCACATTGTTGAGCTCAAGGAAGATGGTGACCTCGTCGGTTCCTCGAGCATGCAATATAAAGCAAGAGGATGGCGGGGCTGAAGATATATTGATTGATGTCAAAGGCGACGACTCTCGCCAAGGCGTTGCAGAACTGGGAGGCTGAGCATCCCGGCGAGTCGTTCGTCGACGCGGTCGAGATCAAGCTCTGCTTCCAGTTCCCCCCCATCGAGCGCCTGGAGACCACCGTCCTCACCCAGCTCTCCAAGTGCGAGCGGCTGTCGATCTCCTCGAACGCCATCGACAAGCTGGTCAACTTCCCGCCGATGAAGACCCTGACGAGGCTGTCGCTGGGGCGGAACATGATCAAACGACTGACGGGGCTGGAGGAGATCGCCGGCAACCTGCGTGAGCTGTGGCTGTCCTACAACATGATCGAAAAGCTGGAGGGGCTCAGCGGCTGCCTCAAGCTCAACACCTTCTTCATCAGCAACAACCGCATCAAGGCCTGGGAGGAGCTCGACAAGATCAAGGAGCTGCCTGAACTCGAAAACGTGGTCTTCACCGGCAACCCTTTCTACGGCAGCCTTGGCGACGAGGCCAAGTACTATGTCCTCAAGAAGCTGCCCAACGCCAAGAACATCGACGGCATCATCGTCACTGGCGCCCACACTTCCCGCGCCGAAAAACTGCCCGATGCCTTCCCCGCGCCCGTCAAATGACCTCAAAACCACATCTCATGCCCGCCTCAGTGGCCTCCTCTCCTGCCGTGTGTCCCCCGCGGCCCGGCACCCCGCCCACCAGATGCTCTTTGCAGGCCGTGTGGATAGGCGCCAGCCGACAGCCACTGCATAGTTTTAGAGCCGGGATCATCTGCTCTCGAATCACCCGGAAGCGACTGGCCAAGTCCTCATCCATTTCCAAGAGGGACTACAGGTCTTTCTTAGCCAAGTAGCAAATATGAGTCCAGTTGGCAGCCCCGATTAGATCCGCGTTCTAAGGCCGGCCCCAGTATAGGGTGGACTCTGCGTACACACGGCCTTTTTGAAGCTTGCCTGCGATGAAGGCTCGGCTGTCGTTCTTTATTGAAAGCAGGAGTCGACCCCGCTTGAGGAATATCAGTCGGCCCTGGTCTTGGCCGAACGCGGACTAGTTTTTGCATAGGAACTGGTCCTGGATCAAAAGGGCAAGTCTGTCCCTAGGCTATCCGCTGAGCAGCTTGAACTCGGGCTGGTTTAAAAACAGGTGGTACTTTTAAAGACAGAACTACAGCTCGAGGCGAGGCGGGAGGATGCCCCTCAGCTATTTTTGAGAAGCATTGTGGGTTGATATCAAGACTGCCTCTTTCAGACTGTTGAGCAGGGCGGGAGTGGCCGCCTTGTAGACCGTGGCTGGGATGGCCGGCCCTCCCGCAGAGACAGACTGGTAGCGGTCGACAGCCTGCCAGAGAGTAGTCAGGAACATCCCGTAGATCAGCAAGAAGACGAACTCCACGACCATCACGAAGGCTGTCTCGGCAGGGTTGACCGGCACGATATCACCGTACCCCACGGAAGTGAGCGTGGTCAGGGCCCAGTACAGGCTGTAGACGTATTTCACAGGCAGGGACTGGCCGGCGATGTTGTCCAGGGCGGCAGAGTTGACCACCCAGAGCTGGTCGGGCGGGTAGTCCCCGTGCTCGAGCAGCTGCAGATCCAGGAAGTAGAACAGCCCGCCTACCAGCGTGCAGCAAGAGCAGTTCTAAGTAGATCAATTTGAAGCTGGTGTAAACCAGCCGGATCAGAGGATGCCCGAGAGACCGGCTCACGAGAAGTGCCTGGTCATAGGACAGCAGCTTGGTCACCTTGCCGAACAGCAGCAGCAGGACGTAGCGCGTGGATTGCGTGATGACTTAGGCTTGCCAGAGCGCCAGCATCAGGATGGCTACCAGGTCTGCCACGAACTTGACACTAAAGAGATATCGCCTCGCACAGGCCAGCAGCCTCCGATGGACCCGCCCTGCCTCCGGAACTCGCTAAGACACTCGACCCCCACATCTAGGACAAACACTGCCAGGACGAAGTAGAGCTCAGGCTGGGCCTACAATCGGTGCTGAACTCCACTGATCCAAACCCAGCTGCTGACCAGGAAGAACAGGTAGCTGATCAGGCCGAGGTTGAACAGCAGCCAGCCCGCCAGCAGCCAGTTGTCCAGTGACAGCGGCAGGAGGCCTTTATTGCTCATTTATTTATGTCCATGGAGCAGCTTCCCAAGGGTGTCTGGAGCGAAATCAGGGTCGAGGGCAGGAAAATCCCGCCTCGCTCCAACCACGCCGCTGCGATGCTCGGCCCCGTGCTGTATGTGCATGGAGGGCGGCGCCCTGACCTCGTGCTCGCTGATTTCTGGGCGATGAACTTGACGGCGCCGCTTCCAGCCTGGCACGAGCTGGAGGGCGGCCCTGGCCCACGCTACTGCCACCGGATGGTCAGCCACGACCAAAGCGTCTACCTCCTGGGCGGAAATAATCGCAAAGGACAGTGCACAGCCGAAGTCTGGGAATACTCTACAGAGGCAGGCTGGTCGCCCAGACGAGCCATGCCTCGAGACCTCTACTCGTTCGTGGCCGAGGAGTCGGACGGCCGGATCATCGTGCTCACTGGGCTGTCGGGCCTGTCCGCAGAGTACAACCTGTCAGTATTCGTATACGATATCAGACGCGATGAGTGGGAGGTCGCCGAATTGGGGAGGGTGGGGTTGACTCCCAGAATAGGCGCGTGCTCCTGTGTCAGTGGCGAGTCGATCTACATCTTTGGAGGGCAGGAGGACCGCAAGCTCAGTGACCTGTGGGAACTGGACGTTAACACTTTCGAGCTCACGCAGAAGATCTACAGCAAGATTCATCCCCGCAGGCGGACGGATGCCTCGCTGTGCTACTGCGAGGGGTCGTTGCTGCTGTTTGGGGGCATCCACGACATCACCAACGAGCTGGATGACCTGCAGGTCTACGACCTGATCAGCGAGCAGTGGCAGGCACAGTAGGACGGTAGCGAGATTCGGTTCGAGTCGGAGATCCTCCGGCAGGAGTCCGTCAAATCGGAGATCTGCAAGGTGTCCAAAAAGCGGGTGTCCAAGGTCCGACTATATTTCAACGTGAATGACAGCTGCCGACAATCTTTGCTAACCGCAGTGATCGCCCGGCCCCCTGCGTCCATCCCAAACCAGACCAAAAGCCAGCGCCGGAGACAATGGCTGCAAAAAAAGCAGAAGTTCCTGTCAGAATTCGAAGGATACAAGGGCGAGGCCATTCTTGACCACGAGACCAACGACATGAAAAAGGCCATCGAAGGCATCACCATCGACTCGGAGGTGCTGGGGCAGGAGCGGATGGGCGCTAGCCTGTGCAGGTTCTCACAGCCTTTGCGCAGGCACTCACTGGCTGGACGCAGGCCCTGCGCGCGGGACGGGCATTGCGCAGTGATGTGGCGGGGCCGGATGTTCGTGTTCGGAGGGGACCGGCACATGGTCAGTTTCAATGACTTTTTCTGCTATTCGCTCTGATCATGATCTCTCTCAAGGACCGAGAGCGATTCCGGACATACTTAGCGCTGCTCGGACTGCCCCCCAACTCCCTCCTCGACCTGCGCATGGCCCGGGCCCTGCTGTCCATGCAGGCCCTTTTCCTGGCCATGGGCGCCCTGCAGGACGCCCGGGCCAAGGGCGTCCTGGATCAGCTGAAGATCGGCCTGATCGGCTGCGGAGTGGTAGGACGACTGCTGCTGAACAACCTGCTTGTACTCACAAAGGAAAACCTGAAGATCTCGAACATCATGGTCTCGACCCGCCGGCCTGACGAGCTGAAGGTCTACAGCGACTTGGGAGTCAGCTGCATGTTCGACAATGAGCTGTGCCTCAGCTAGGCGGACCTGGTCTTTTTCTGCACCCCCGACACCCTCGACAACTGGATCTTCACTGCGTTATCAGACTGCGCCCAGCGCAGGCAGGCGGCGGCAAGGCCATTGCCGCTGAGGATCGGCCATTTCTCGCAGCGCCTTAACTCCACCCAGCTGGAGCACATCATGGGGCTTTCCAACTGCGTGATCAAACTGCACGCCCCTGCGGCCGTGCTCGACTGCCACCCCGAATTGCTGGCAGAGGCGGACCCCGACCCCCTGTCGAAGTCGCATGAGCAGCTGGAGCAGCTGGCGTTCGAGCACAGCAAAGAGACGATCGCAGACTGGGCGCAAGTGGAGGGGCTGGCGGAGGGCAGCCTCGAAGAATGGATGCGCAGGCAGCGGATGTGGAGACTCAGCTTTTACAACTACCGCATGTGATGGATGACACTCAGCCCAGCACCCGGGCGAGGAAGGGCTGGCGGGTTTGTTGGCAGCATAGCTACTCGCAGGTGCGGATGAACCTGCGGATCCGCAGCAGCTCGGTCGAGAGGTAGGTCTATTTCGGCAGGTCAGTGGTCTGCCGCTCTCCTTTCTTGAGGTCCTTCAGAAAGGCTCGCCATTCGATTTCGCGGGAGCCGTAGATCTGCCGGAAAGCCCGTTCGAGCAGTCCTTCGGAGCGAGCCCGTCTGCGGGGCTGCAGCGACTGCTTCATCTTGAAGTACTTGATGTTGTAGCCCCACTCCTGGTTGCGCGTGCACCTCGAGGCAGACGTGCGGCACTAGCGGATGGGCTGGCGGGGCCGCTCCTCCTTCCTGAGCAGCTCGTGCTGGGACTTGGTCAGCTTTCGCAGTATTCGCTGTGGCGACAGCTGCATGGCCGATTCGACTAATAATCGAGATGTTGGCCAGACACGAATCCTGCAGCGAAGAGGCCATGTACGCATGCCTGCATGCTCTGCGCAGGACCAACACTGGTGACACTCGCCCTTCGTTTTACATCGAGTCTGAGGCAGACGGCCTCACCCTGCGGATGGTGCCGCAGGCGCGGTCCTGGAGGGTCACTATGCGGCTGGCGGTTGAGCCTATCGCCCCTCATTTTCTGGCGGCGGAGGTCAGCCTGAGCCACGCGGAAAATGCTTTCGGCATGATCCGCAGCAAAGAGCCTGGCCTCACCCTCGAGTTCGGGGAGGCCAGACTCACTCTGTCGCAGCACTACCGCTGCAGGAATGGTGAGCTGGCCCACAAGACCTGCGAGCTGGAGTACTTCTCCCTGACCCGGGACCACCCTTCTTCCGAGCAAGAGGCGGCGGGCTTCGAACTGCATTTCTAGAAGAATGACTTTTTCCTGGTGCTGGCGAGTCTGCTGGACGGACTGAAGAACAAAGTCTTCACTCTGTCGCTCAGCCGGGACGAGGACGGCTACGAGTTGAGGGCCTACTTGCCTGAAGAGAGTCATGAAATCGTCACCAGCCAGTTCGAGCGCAGAGGCGGCAGCTCTACCCATCACACTTACGAGGCGAGCTTCGGCAGCCCGCGGCTGGGGCCGCTGCTGCGGCTAGTGAAGGCGGGCAGCGGAGTGACCCTCCGGCTGTTCCACAACGAGCTGGCGCTGACCACCGAGGACGGCCGGGTGCGAGTCGAGGCGGTTCTGTCGTAGCACGAGCTGTGAATGCAATCATTCGGGGTCCTCGACTCGCTTGGCCAGGTCGAAGACCTCCTTGACGTCCTCATGTTCCGAGACGGAGGTGTGCCGGACGAGGGTGCTGCGGAAGAGGCGGTTCTGCTCCTGCCAGTAAGCGAACTCCCTATCGATGCGCCTGCAGTCCTCGGTGACCAGGTCGGTGACGCGCAGGAGCAGGCTGGCCAGCTCCTTGCAGTTGTAGCACTGGATGCCGTAGTCCTTCTTGATCTTGATGATGCCCTTGGCCTCCTGGCTGCAGCGGCCCACCTTCTCGCGGAAGGCCACGAACAGCACCCGGATCTGCCGATGCAGGTCTTCCAGCTTGCCGAAGCTGCCGGTCTGGTCGGCCAGGTCCCCCTCCAGCATCATGATGTGGCTGATCGCGATCCCGCAGGCGGCCCGCAGCTCGTGCTCGATCTTGCGGTAGGAATCGTCCAAGCGCCCCACCATGTGCCGCAGGAACTTGAAACGCTCCTCCACCCAGGTGCGCAGTTGCTCCTAAGCCATGTCCCGCAGGCGGGTGGCCAGCTCCTCGTCGATGCGGCGATGGACCGACTTGATCTCGGCCTCGTTCTGCTCGAGGCTGGCGCTGATGCTGAACTCGCGGCGAATGGTAGCCTACCTGCTCTTCCGGTCGAGCAGCTGCTTCCTTAGCTCCAGGTTCTTGAGCTCGGTGTTCTTGAGTTCGTTGGTCAGCTTGAAGATCCGCTCGGTCAGCTCCTTGTGCGAAAACTCTTGTGCTGTGCCATGGGCAGATCCTGCTTCATCAGCGAGATCTCCTCCTCTTAGCGGATATCCAGCAGATCGGATGAGGAGGGCATCTTGCCGATCGACATTAGAACCGACAAGAAAGAGTCCCGCTCCAGGTACACGCGGCCTGCATCCTCCACGGCCGGGGGAGGCTCTTTTCCCTCCGGGGCCAGTGGGCTGATTGTGGCCCGACGGGCCATCGACTCCTTGATGGCCTTGCTGGACAGCTCCTGCGCGCTCCTGGGTTCTTGGCTGGTGGCGATCTGCTCCAGTGCCTCGATCAGCCGTGCGATCTCCCTCTGCTGCTCCTCGATGCACTCTTGCCGGCAGGACAGCTCGAGGGTCAGCTGCTTGTTAGCCTCGGTCAGGTCCCGCACCTCGCCCTTCAGCGCCAAGACCATCTTCTGGGCGGCCTGCTCGTCAGCGCCCACCAGCTTTGCGATCATGCGGTCGCAGTACTCACTCAGCGCTCGGAAGTCAGGCCGGCCCTACTCTTTCCAGGCGTCAAACTCTGCGCTCACGCTCTGCGCGGCATTCAGGTAGCCCAGCTTCTGGTAGGTCAGCTCATCGATCAGCAGGCTGTTCCGCAGGTTGTAAAACCTGGACAGGTCCACGAGCGCCTGCAGCTTGGCCACTGCCTCACGACTCTGCTCCGTCTCGGCCTTCAGCTTGGCCATCTCCCCCTCGTAGAACGACAGTTTCATCTCGAGTTGTAGGGTCTCGCTGGCCCGGGTGGAGATGAGGGCAGGCTGCGGCTCTGTGGAGACAGGCATCTGCAGCTTGCGGACAGGGGTCCGCCCCTCCTCGAAACACTGCCCGGACAGCCCGATGCCCTCGTAGCGGGGACGGGGCTGGAGCGGCAGCCTGCTGGCCTTGGGCATGTCAATTATGATAGGTCATAAGGGCTGAAAGACCTCATGGCAGGATTCGGTGCGCTGCGTGACAGGCTCGGGTGGTAGTATCTATCAAGGAAAATCATGAATTAAAGAACCCGAGCTAGAGATGCTCCATGAGGTTAGATAGTTCTTGCTCGTCCAGCCTGAAGCTGCAGCTCAGCTTGTCGATCGAGGACAGCAGCTCGTACACCAGGTGGCTTGAGCACTTGCCTGCCCGGTACTGCGGCATCAGCTTCTTTATCACCCTCACCACCAGCTCCTGCTGGCTGCGGGGCTTGCTGGAGTCCGCGGCCTCAGGCTTCAGGTCGGGGTCACTGAGGAGGCGGATGAGGCCCTTCCTGCGGGCATGGTCGTTGCGGATGGGCATCTGCAGCAGCGAGCGGGTGATGCCCACCTTGCTGAGCTCCTGCCAGATGCGCTCGTTCTCCTCCTCCTCGGCCTCATGCGGCTTCATCAGCTTCAGGAAGTACTTCTTGACAGCCGTATCCCGGATGGCGATCACCTCGCCGTAGTCACTGTCACACCGCACGGAGTACCCCATCTCGGTCTCGCGCAGCACCTCCTCCGTGGCCACGACCGCCAGGGGCTCGAGTTTGAGCGCCTGGTCCTTGCTGCCCACCCGGTAGCTGATGAACGTGCCCTCGAGCAGCACGTAGACGCAGAGGGGCTGGGTATGGCTCCTGACCAGCATTCCGTCCCTGCTGAGCACCACGATCCTGCTCTGCCGGGCAAGCGCCTCTATATTGGACGGCCTGACGAACATGCTCAGACGGTCAGCCAGCACCCGAGTGATACGGTTGCGCAGGTTATACTGGTGCAGGTCGATGGCCCTCTTCAGCCGCGGCGGGGTGATCACCAGCAGTCGGCAGTCAGTCACTGCCTGCACTGTGAAGGAGGTGCGAACCTGGCTGCCTTCTAGCAGCTCGGGCAGCAGCACCAGGCCTTCACTCAGCAGCCGGTTGTCGTGGAGCCATTCTGTTGGGAAGGCTCGAGTTGCCGTGCAGGCAGTCTTGCGCCGGCTGACCACGATGTAGTCCAGGGTGGGCGATTTCAGCAGTAGACGCGCTTTGCCTGCCAGCAGGACTTTGACCTCTCTGAGCTAGCCGTAGGCAGTGACCATGTAGTCGCCTGCCTTGACCTCCTCATACGAGCAGAAATTCAAGAAGGACTGTGTTAGAAACTTGCTCTTGCTACCGAGCGCCGGCAGGCGTGGCAGCAGCTCAAGCAGCAGCTGCTCGAGTCGCTGGTTCTGGCCTGGCAGGCGCATCTCCGGCCGGAACTGTGCCAGGTTCTCTAGCTCGAACATCATCTCCTCGTGGGTCTGCTCCCGCTGCACGAACATTAATCTCAGTCACGAACAGTTATCTTAATCGGGAAGGCCAGCTCCGTGTCCACCACCCTCAGGATGGCTGCCTGCCAGCCCCCCGGCTGCAGGTTCATCCCGATCGTCCGGGTCTCGCCCGGCGCCAGACAGACCTGCTCGCGCGTGAAGGTGATGATCTGCCCAGCTGAGTCCAGCCGCAGCGATAAAACCCGGTCCATCTCGTTTTTGATGCCGAACTAGTAGTGCCGGAGCGGATCGGACTCGAAGCTCAGCACTAGAAAGCTCTTTCCCTCGAGTACCAGGTAGTCGTGCTGCTGCTCGTGGACGATCTTGAGCCGCGGGCGTTTGTGGTCGATCTGCACCTGCACCTACCCGTAGTAACGGTCCCTGCCGTCCTGGCTGCAGCCCTCCAGCTGGATCGTGCTGAAACTCTTTCCGACCTCATCGCTGGCCATGATCTGCACTTCCAGGACGACCTGCCCCAGAGGCCTAATTTCAACCCGCTGCGAGGCGCGATCCCCCAGCGACACGCTCAGCTCCCCATGCGCCTCATTGACCCGCACGGCCACCTCCACGGCAGTCCTGCTCTTGTTGAACACCGTGACCCGGTCGGTGGCGCGTTCGCTCGGCATCATCTCCCTGACGATTTTGGTGGCACTCAGGATGAACGATTTGGGAGGGGCCTCCTTCAGCCGGGGCGCGGGTGGTCTGCTTAAACTACTCATCTCGAGAGAGAAATCTATTCGGGCCGCTCGAGGGCTGGGGGTCTCGCTGGCCAGCAGCCGGCTGGTCTGGTCCATGAGATTCTCCTTGTCGCTGAGGGGAGAGCGGTCGGTCTGCAGCTCAGCCCTGCACTTCTCTCGCAGTAGGCGAGCCCGCTTGACGAACTCGGTCACTTCAGCCATTCAAATCCGGATAACGATTAGAATGGATTTAATCCGTGACTTCCTGCCCCCCTGCGTCGAGGAACTCGACCGGCGGCTGGACTCGGACCCCACCCCCTTCAGCTTCATCTCGAGGGTGGTGCTCCGCTGCTGTTGGGACTCACAGCTGTCGTTCAGGAATGCAGAGAGGATGTTTTAAGCACTCGTCCCGGTCATGGCTGCCAACCCCGAAGAACTCAGCCTCAGCTTTAGATATTTACTGTCACGGTACGTCAGACAGGCCTGGACCGGCCCCATTGCAGAGCGAATGCCGCCTTAGACCCTCAGTGAAATATACCAGGCAGAACGCACAAAGGCACCAATCGTTACAACCCCACCCCTAGTGTTCCCCTGCAGGTTCGCCTAAATTGAAGGCCTGGAACACTTCGATAGCCTGTTTCTGTACTCCCAGGTTTTTGTGCAGGCAAGATGCAAGGAAATAGACGAGCGCCTTTCTGTGGGAGGGTAGAGCTGGAACTGGCATGGCCTTTCCCCCTTGTTCTTCTACCTGGGGAGGATGGTCGACTACCTGCCTGAAAGTGCAGGCTGGCTCAAATCACTCAGCAAGGCGAGGCTGCTCACTCTCCACGCCGAGGGCCTCACCACCCCAACCCAGCAGCTGAAGGAGGCTTGCCTGCCAATCTACGACAGAGTGGCGGAGTGGCTGACCAGTGGCGGGGCAGACCTAGGCCAGATGGAGACAGTCAGCCTCTGTCTGTAGATACTGAGCAGCTACCTGTTCTACTACCGGTATGACTAGGCTCAGGCGATTCTCCAATGGACACGCGAACACCTCAAGGCCAGGTTCCGGCTGACCGGCAAGCTCGGTAGACGGACAAAGTACCAGTCGTTTGACACAGCCCAGCTTGTCCTTGACAGGGACTCCCCTGACCTTCCTGAGCCTGAGGCAAGCGGCTGCGATAATACCACGGAAGTCAGGAATGTGGGGTTTGCGGAAGACAGCATTTTACTGGACATGCCTCAGATCGAGGGAGAGGGCGATTGGTCCCTTTCCGCCCCGGAGTGCCTGCTTCTGCTGGGAGAGGTCTACTTCCTGGTGCGGGCCAGACCCGCAGAAGAGGCGCAGTTTGCCTAGATCGACGCCATCCTCAACAAGGTGCTGTCCTCGAGTGCCATGAAATCCCTGCCGCCCATGTACTCGATGGCTCTGCTGAAACTTCGTTCTGACAACGAGTTTGCGAGGGTGAGGAGGTCGGACCGGGCACTGGGGCAGTACGAATAGCTGGCGGGTGTGTTCGGGCAGGGCTACGACCCCGCTCGGCAGCGCTGGCTGTTCGGCTGCCTGTTCCCTCCGTTTAGACAGTTCTGGCTGGCCTTTGCTGACAAAAATGTCAGGATGGGGTTGGTCGTGGCAGGCTCGAGGCTTTTCGAGGATCTGGGCTTGCTTGAGGACTGCGTGGAGTGCCTGGCGTGCAGCCAGCATTCCGATCGTGCTCTTTAAATGGCCTAAAAGCTACTCGAAACCAGTCCAACCCCGAAACTGCTCTGCCTCGCAGGTGATCTCAAAGCCTCCAAAGAGCCCCTCTACCTGCGGGCCTGGCAGCTCAGCAAACAGAAGTACGCCAGGGCAGCCCGTTCACTCGGACTGCTCTACTTCCATGAACGGAAGTTCGAGCAGGCTGCCGAGTACTACGAGCATGCGCTGCGGCTGAACGCCTACCACCCGCAGGCCTGGTTCATGAAGGGGTGTGCGGAGATGCAGCTGAAGCGGTTTGCAGAGGCAGGTCAGTCTTTCGGGCAAAGTGTTAATATCGAGAGCCAGCAGGCCGACGCCTGGGGCAACCTGGCGAACTGCCTGCTGGCCGAACAGAAGGTGAAGCAGGCCTGCAATTGCCTCGAGCAGGCGGTCAAGCAGTGCGAGGGCAGCTGGCGGCTCTGGGCCAACTACATGGCCGTGGCTCTGAAGGTCCAGAAATTCTACCGTTTTTTTGAATGCGTCTAGCGACTGCTCCAGCTACAGCGCAGGGAGCTAATTAACGAGGAAGTGCTCGGCAAGGTGGTGCAGGCCTTCACCTTCAAACTCTCGAAGGTAGGCGAGACGCGGGTAGACGAACTGCTGACCTTCTAAAAGCGTGTGGACAGGGTTTTCGACCTAGTCAAGAAATAGCTCGGACAGAAGCCTTTCGTCTGGAAAGTCTACTACAGGCTGCTGGACTGCAAGAAGGAGCTGCTGGGAATTATCAGGGGCAGTCCAGAGCTGGGAGGGGGCGATGAAGCGAGGGAGGAGATGGTCCGGAAGGGGGTTCGGGAGCTGGCGGAGGAGCAGCTGGAGGTCAAGCTTAACGAGTGCAACATGATCACCGTGGTTGGCTGGGAGGACAGTCGGGAAAGCTGCGAGGCCATGGAGCAGGCACTGTCCTAGCTGCAGGAGCTGGAGGCGCGGCTAGGACGGGCCCACCCCGAGATCCAGCTGCTGTGCGAGGGCAGCCGGGGCAAGATCGAGCGCAGGCTGGGCAGGGCGGCGCGTCTGAAGGACTGATTATATTTGATACGCAGGGATGAAGCGGGTGGGGGACTACGAGGTGGAGACGGATCAGGTGCTGGGGGCAGGGTCGCACGGCACGGTCTACCTGGGCCGGGCGGGGGGCAGGCCGGTCGCAGCCAACCCCAACCCCAACCCCAACCCCAACCCCAACCCCAACCCCCAACCCCAACCCCAACCCCAACCCCAACCCCAACCCCAACCCCAACCCCAACCCCAGTGAAGTCGACGCATATCGTGCAGCTACTTGATATCCTGGAAAGCTAGAATTTCATATACCTGGTGCTGGAGTTCTGCTCGGGCGGGGACCTGCGGGCACTGCTCGACCGGAAGGGCCCTCTTCCCGAGCAGGAGGCCGTCGCCCTCACGCGCCAGATCCTGGACGGATTCAAGGAACTCAACAAGCGGGCATTATCCACAGAGACCTCAAGCCTGAAAACATCCTCCTGCACGAGGGCCTGATCAAGATCGGAGACTTTGGGCTGGCCAACTTTGCCGGCACCGAGGCCTTGAACGAGTCCGCGGTTGGAGCCCCTCTGTATTCCTGTCCCCAGAAGGTCCGCAATGTAAAGTATACTTCCAAGAGCGACGTGTGGGCGCTGGCCTGCGTCTACTGCGAGATGGTGGCAGGCCATCCTCCCTTCCGAGCAACCAGCATCTTCGAGCTCAACGAAAAAATCCTGAACTCTCCGCCTGAACTCGGAAAGCTGCCGCCGCAATCCCGTGCCTTTCTATAAAGCTCCTTGCGGAAGGAGGAATCTGAGAGGATGTCCTGGTAGGACGTCTTCAACCACCCACTGTTCAAGGAGGGGGCCCAGCAAGAGGGCCCTGGCAAAGAGGGCCCCGACTTCAGGCTGCTGAGCACGATCAACCACCTGCGCGAGGAGATCCATTCAAAGGAGTAGGACCTGACCACCCTCTTCCTGACGCAGGACTACAACCTGCAAGCAGAAATGCAGTCCCGCCCTCACCAGCTATTAAGACTTTCTGGTGATCCTGGTCAGCACATTCCCGGCCCTCTGCTACGAAGAGTCACTCCTGCTCTGCCAGAGCGTCGACTCTGCACACTCTCAGTACCTGTCGATCATGGACTTCCTGCAGTTCCTGGAGGGCAGGGGCATCACCGTCAAGAAGGTGGACTACCAGCCTGCCATCGTGACGGACCTGGCCCACGCCAAGGAGACCGAGGCCGTGATCGAGAAGAGGGCCAGGAGCCTCATTAGTCGCATCCTGGAGCTGATCGATGCAGATGTCTGCAAGGTGGAGTCCTACTTCTGCAACGGGGCGATCGAGTACCCAGGGTTCGCTCGCCAACCCAACCCCAACCCCAACCCCAACCCCAACCCCAACCCCAACCCCAACCCCAACCCCAACCCCAACCCAACCCCAACCCCAACCCCAACCCCAACCCCAACCCCAACCCCAACCCCAACCCCAGGCCCCCTCAAAAAGAAGGCAAGCATCAAAAGGGCAGACTACCAGCCGGTGGTCTACAGCATGCCCGCGAGAAAGTGAGTTTGATGGCATTTATTATGGACAACCCGTTCCGCCATCCGCCTTGGGACGCACGGCCTGTCGTCCCTGTCTTCGGCAGGATCGCTCGCTTCCGGCATAGACTCAAGCCTGACTTTCGCTATGCGAGGCCTGTCGCCCCTGACTCCAACCAGGTCATCCGCTGTATCGCCCTGGCAGTTTTCCTACGGATCGAGAGGTTCTACGATCAACTGTTGATTGCCAACTTGGCCTGCCTGAAGTCCAATTTCGCAGGCACGGAGCACTAGGCCGTGGATTTCGAAGAGGCCCGGACTTTATTGCTGAAGGAGCTCGTGAAGGCCAGCCGACTGGCCACGGGGTTCGCTTTGGAACGATTGCTGCTGAAGATGTTTGACAGGTACGCGATGGTCGACGTGCTGGGCATCCTGCTCGTGCGATCATTGCTAGCCCACCGCCCCTATATCTCGCACTAGAGCAAGCTGCTCCTCCTGGACTACTACCGAACCCCTCCTGCTGAACTGCTGTCCCTCGAAAGCCTGGGGATGACGATTCGGGTGATCCAGACCGTCCAGGAGGACGCGGGTGAGCTGAATGTGCTGCTGGAGGAGAGGGCCTGCAGTTTGATGTATTTCAGGTCCAGTGAGATTGAGGAGTGGCTGGCCAACCAGTACCAAAAAGAGGAGGCGATCCGAGAGCCGAGGGTTCATAAGGGGCTGATTCTGGCCAGAGACGAGGAAGGCGATGACAAGGTTGTGGAAAGGATCAGACTCGCGCCCACCCACCCAGCTGTATCTCACCTACCGGCGATCCCGATGCGCAAGGCATTTTCGCTCTACAAGTCACATGAAGAGGCGGTGTCGTTGCAAGAAAGGACAGAACGAACAGATACGCCTGTCAGCAAATTCTACTTTTAGAGGGTGGAGGAGCTGCCTCTGATTTCGCAGCGCAGGCCTAGAGTCCGGTCGAACAATGCTCGACTGAAGAAGAGGGTTTCACTTGAGCCTTTTACGATCAAGCGGGGCAGCATGAAGCCGGTGATGCCTTTGCGGAAGTTCAAGCGAGGCATCAGCGAAGGCAGGGCTTTCCAGCCGTTCCAGGCGGGCAGGGACCTCACGGTCAGCTGATCCCGCAAAGTTATGATCAAGGTGATTTTTCGATATGAACCGTAACAGCGTGGAGCTGGTGCGGACCAAGGACGCGTTGATCCTGCGGGCGTTCAAGTGCAGGTCGAAGGTGCTGCTCCTGGACGAGCACTCGAAGCGGGCCGCCAGTGCTGAGGAATTCGGAGAGGCCTTCGAGGCGAGCAAGTGCAAGTCTTACGACGGGTTGCTTGGGGTGCTGGATGAACCCGAGGCGAAGCATGTCCTGCTGGTGAAGAAGAGCCGACTGGTCTGCCGGCTGCTGGACGGCTACCTGTTCACCGTGCAAGAGGTATAGCTGATTTCCCTGGGCAAGAAGAAGAACCCGGCCTAATTCCAGGCCCTGCTGTAGAAGGGGTTCTACTTCGCAGACGGGTACCAGCTCACTGCCGGCCTGCTGGAACAGCCCCTGCAGCAGGAGAACCCTGGGTTTGTGTTCAATTTTGAGCTGGCGAAGGGGCTGGAGGAATGGGCGATTCCGCTCGTGCAAGGGTTTGTGGGGCAGATTCAGGGCGAGCTGGAGGGGCAAGCGATTGTCTACACTCTCATCGCCCGGCGGGAACGGCACCGCAACGGCACCCGGTTCTTCTCACGGGGTATCGATTATCGAGGCCATACCTCCAACTTTGTGGAGAGTGAGGTGATCGTGCAGTATGAGGGGTTCATCATGTCCCACCGGCAGGTCAGGGGCAGCGTGCCCCTCTTCTGGGAGCAGAAGGGGGTGCAGGCCAGACTTGAACTGAGCACCAGCTTCGAGTTGTCCAGAGCGGCGCACCACCTGCACGAGGAGGCCCTCAAAGACTACGGTCGAGTCACCTACGTCAACCTGCTGTCCTCCAGCAGGGATTAAGAACGCAGGCTGAAAGAGTAGTTCGAGAGACTGCTGGAAGGCAGGCCGTACGCCTACTTCGACATGCACGGCGAGTGCCAGAGTGACACTCTCACCAGACAAGAACTACTCGCGGGCCAACGCCCTGGTCGTGAGGCTTCTGCCCACCATCACCGAGGACGGGTTTGCTCTCCTGGGAGGACGAAGCAAGGTGCTTGCGCGGCAGGGCGGAGTGCTAAGGGTCAACTGCCTCGATTGTCTGGATCGGACGAACCTCCTCATGGGCAAGG
Source organism: Hippocampus zosterae (assembly GCF_025434085.1). Classification (NCBI taxonomy): domain Eukaryota; kingdom Metazoa; phylum Chordata; class Actinopteri; order Syngnathiformes; family Syngnathidae; genus Hippocampus; species Hippocampus zosterae. The sequence continues at coordinate 13,051 of NW_026262896.1, read as the reverse complement.
TGGCGGCTGTCGTGCTCCAGCAGTTCATGTAGAGGATGGGGTTTGTCCCGGGTGAGCTGCTCGAAGAACTGGAAAAGCCTAAACCCCGGCCTCTTTTGCAAGACCTCAAGGTGCTCTGGGCTGAGCATGGCGACATGCTGTCAGAGCTGTACGCGGGCACAGGCTCAACCCACACCGAGTTCTTTCTTGACCAGTGTCACGAAGACTGGCCGGCGCACCCTTCGAGGGTTTTTCCGGCACAAACTCACGACCGTCGAGCGGTTTTACAAGCAGATATTTTCGGACCAGGCCAGACAGGCCACCATTAACCAGTTGTGCCCTGAGCCCGAGGACCTCACGGTCAAGCCGGACTCGATTTCTCTGAAGATCGTGAGCTGGGACTGTCGCGAGGTAGACATGCAAGCCCAGCTGCCTCTGCTGCTAGGCAAGGAGCCTGCTGACCTGCTGTTGCTGGCCCTGCAGAGGGTGCGGGACCCGGGCACCGCAGAGCGTGACCTGGAGAGGCACACGTCTGGGTACTCTCTGCTCAGCCGCAAGGCCTCAGGACAGTGCTTCACCGGCATTTACAGCAGGAGGTAGCTGGCGGACAAGTTCGAAGAATGCGTGCACGAGGAGTTCGGAGGCCTGCTGGACGGACTGATCAAGAGCGTCACTCTGAAGGACTTCACTGTGATCGCCTCAAGCCTGAAGTGGAACGGACTGGAACTGCTGTTCGTCAACTGTCTGGCCTCCGCGGAAGGCCAGTTCCTTGGGGTGTGGCCCAGTCTACGGCAAGAACTGGTTGAGGAAGATGCTCCCTACACTCTGGAGTTCATAGCCGGCTGGCTGAACGAGCCCGTGGAGGCAGATCAGGAGGCCTGGGCGAGGGCGCTCTGCCAGCCAGAGACCAGCCAGACCGTCGAGCAGCTACTGCCTTTCGACCGAATCACACAGCGCCTCGAGGGGCTCGGGCTCGCTGAGGACAGGCTCGACTTTAAACCGACAGAGCGAGGCTGGCTGAACAGGATCCTCCGCGGGAGGGGGGTTGGGGCCAAAGGCAGCTACTGGCAGCTCGGCCAAGCGGTCGTTTGTGAATCCACCATCAAATTCAAATGACCTTGGGAAAACAGCAGAGGGTCAGCCCAGCAAAACTAGCGGCTGTGAAGCGCCAGCTGGTCCAGGCACAGCTGGAGGTCAGCAAGCTCAAGCGGGAGCGGCTGCTGTTGCTGCGCACATTTCGGCAGCAGAACGGACTGCTTTCCCATGACGTTTGACCCCATTCACTGTGCTGTACATAACCATCACAGGTTTTTCTGCCTGATCTCCTGGAGGATCTACTCGCTGCCCCGGAACCGCTCAAAGAAGGTGCCCTTGTTGTCACCTTCCAGCCTGTGGCCCTTCGCGAACATCAGCTTTTCGTCCTCGAAGATGAACCGCATGCGTCGCTGCCCCGAGTGCGCTAGACTTTGGCTTAACTGTGCGAGCTCAGTGTTCAAGGCCTCTGATTTTTCATTGTCTAACACTCTCCGCCACGGGTAGTCTGGGTCTCTAGGGAAGGCCGCGTGGCGGGGCTGGTCTTTGCCTCGAGGCAGGAACGAAATCATGAAGGGAAAGTCCTTTTCCTCAGGATCGAGGCCCTTGAAATATGAGCAGGCCTCTGCCGGGGTAGCGAAGCTTGACAGAACGTTGAGGATCATATATTGGGGCGGGGCCAGTCGGATTTCGCCTTTGAAATAGTGCGCCAGAGCCTCGATAGGGCAGAGCCACTGCATCGATTCGAACTCGCTGCAGAAACGGATGTCTTGGCGAGTGATGCCAGCGCGCCCTTGTTCGCACAGCTGGCTGAAGTTTATGAACAGAGGCTGCTCGAGCTCCTGCACGAAGAAGCGGGTGTCGTAGCGAGCGGGCAGGAAGGGCACTGAGATCAGTCGCACCATCGGCAGGAAGGAGGCTAGCCCGAATCGCTGCTTCAGCTGGGCGAAGAAGTGTTCATTGACCTGCACCTCAGGCTATCCCCGTAGCAATTCTGCGGCGTAGGCCTGACCGAAGCGAGCCAAGTCGTCCAGATCAGTGCTGCTCAGCGCAGGTCTGGAGGGAAAAAAGAGCCCGACTTCTTAGAATGTCTCTCTGGCGGCGTTGTGTTGCGGAGGGCTGGCTGCTGTGAGATCGAGAGGCGACTGCACTCCACCCGGAAAGGCCTACACGCTGGAGAAGGTGCCTGCGGCTGATCGCTTGAGGAGCAGGACCTGGAGGGAGGCGGGGGCAGCCAGCCGGTGATGCGCGCGGATGAGGGCGAGGCTGGCACTGGCGAGAGGGGCCAAGTTGGTCATTCAATAATCAGAGCTTCATGCTCTTAAACTTGAGAAAGACCGAGGCCTTCTTCTTCTGGGGCTGCTCCTCGACGTGCAGCGAGGAGGCGCTGCCCTCCTTGCGCAGCTGCTTGGTCAGGAAGTGCACCCCGGACGGACACTTCGTGGCGCTCCTCCGCTTGTCGCTGTCCTTGCTCTCCGATGATTATTCGCTGTCGTTCGAGACCAGCGAGGAGTGGCTGACCGTGCCCCGCCGGAAGTGCTGGGTCATAAAGGGGTGCTCGAGCGCCTCCTTCGGGGAAATGCGCTTGGAGGGGTCCCGCTCAAGCATGCGCCCCAGCAGATCCTGCAGCCCCTCGTCCAGGGCAGAGAATGCCCCGCAGTTGAGCCTGAATTTGGCGTTCTGGTTGGCCTTGAAAATTTCTTAAGCGTCTGTCCCCTCGAACAGGGTTTTCTTGGTAGTCAGGTAGTACATGGTGGCCCCCAGGCTGAACACATCGCAGCGGGTGGAGTACGGCTCGTGGTTGAACATCTCGGGGGCGACGTAGCCGGGCGTGCCGCAGCACTCGAAGTCGGTCTCGGAGGGGACGTGCGTGGCCATGCCGAAGTCGACTAGGACGATGTCGAGGCTGCTGAGCGAGCGGAACATGAGGTTCTCGGGCTTGATGTCGCGGTGGGCGATGCCGTGGTCGTGCAGGTAGGCCAGGGTCTCGAGGATGCGCTGCAGGAGGGATCTGATCTCCCAGTCCAGGAAGGTATTTTTCTTGATCGCATGGGAAAGCAACCCGCCGCTGATAAGTTCCATGACAATGTAGATCGAATTCTTGGTCTCGCAGATTTCGTGCAGACGGATGATGCCGGGGTAGTGCAGCCTGCGCAGCACTGCCGCCTCGTTGCGGATGAACTTGAAGTCCTCGGGCGGCAGGCCTAGTTTGCTGATGGCCTTGACTGCGACCTCGACCTGGTTCTACAGCTTGACGGAGTTGTACACGCTCGAGAAGTTGCCCCTGCCGATCTTCTTCTTGGTCAGGTAGATGTTGTGGAAGCCGAGTAGGTTGGCCCTGTCTTTTAGATAATTAACTGATGCCCGCAGATCGGGGGAGGCGCCCCGCAGGCGGACGGACCGCTCACCCGCCACTAACGCCAGACTGTCCAGCTCGTACCCCTCGGGAGGCAGAGGCTCCGCCCAGCCCAGCTCGAGCTTGACATCCCAGCCGAACCGGAACTCCTCGATCAGCGATTTCTTTTAGAGATTAAAAATCTGCGTCCTGTCGGGCAGCCCCACCAACCGCACGGGCTGCTCCCCCAGAACCAGCACCACTTCGAACTAGACTTCCTCCATTATTCTATTTTATATTAGCGGCCTTCTTCTTTGAACCAAGTAGCCCCGCCCTCGTTTATTAATATGCTTCTGCTTTTGTGGTGGGCTGTCCGCGGCCAGGACTCCTGCAGTCCCCCCATCATCCGCTGCGACTCCTGCTCCGGGTCGCCCCAGCAGTGCCAGGGGCCCTGTGCCTCCCCGCTGATCCTGCTGCCCCAGTACGGCTGCCTGCCGTGCTACTACCGGTGCGTGGCCTGCACCACGCCCAGCCCGAGCACCTGCACCTCTTGCCAGCCGGGCTACTTCCTCTCTCCCACGAACGTGTTCCGGTGCCAGCCCTGCTCGATCAACTGCCTGCAGTGCGACCCCACCCTGACCTGCTCCCAGTGCAGTCCAGGCCACTACCTGCTGGGCGGGCTCTGCAGCTTGTGCACCTACAGCCATGCCCTCACCTGCGTCTTCCAGAACGTGCTTTCTTGCGAGCATGGGTTCTTCCCTGACCAGGGCGGCGCCATCTGCAGCGCCTGCTCCAGCAACTGCCTGACTTGCCAGTCCGCCTCCCTCTGCACCCTCTGCGCCCGCAATTACTTCGTGACCCTGTCCTCGTCCTGCGCGCCCTGTAACTTCCAGAACTGCGACGTGTGCCTCTTCGGCCAGTGCGACACCTGCATCGCCAGCAACTACTACCTCAACCAGGGCACCGGCAGCTGCGTGGTGTGTCCTACCAACTGCGCCACCTGCACTGCGGCACAGTGCACCTCCTGCAATCGGGGGTTCAGCCTCGCCTCGGGTCACTGCAACACTGCTGGCCAGATCCAGGACTGCCAGGACCAGCAGGGGGGCACCTGCGTGAACTGCCTGGATTCCTTCTTCCTACTGAACAACGGCTGCACGCCCAGCTGCTCGCTGCTGTGCCTGGCCTGCCGCAGCCCCAGTTTCGCAGAGTGCAGCAGCTGCTCGAACCTGGCGTATCTGACCGACGGCATGTGCCTGCCCCTGTTCGTGTTCAGCGAGTCTGTCGTGCAGGAATACCTGAGCTACCATTACCGCCCGGACATATACGCCTATGCCGACTCCTCGGCCCTGTCTTCGGTCGACTGCTACGGCAGCCAGCTGCAGGCCAACGGCAAGACCATTGCTGTCACTCTGGGGTAGCTGCAGGCCTATACGGTCTCCGTGGTCGGCAAGGTCTACTGGTTCAGTGCGGCTGCCGGCACCATCACTCTCACCATGAATGGAGTGCAGCACCAGGTCTCCGTCCCGGCAGGACCGACTCATACTTGCGGGTCTGGGTTGGTCTACCAAAGCGTGAAGTTCGTGGTGATGTTTGACTCCACGGCCATCCGAGAGGAAAACAGCCTGGAAGCTGCAGGAAGCGCCAACTTCGCGCTGGACGAGCTGGTGGTGCAGCGATCATACTGCGTGGACTCGCGGTGCCTGCTGTGCAACAACGCCGTGAGCTGCGACAAGTGCGTGTCGGACGACCTGTTCATCCAGGGCAACACGTGCCAGCGGGCCTGCGACTCGGGGTTCTACTCGTACCGGCAGGACGGGGTGAGCAGGTGCTTCATCTCGTGCCCGGCGTTCACGTACGCCAATAACCTGGTGTCGTCCTGCCTGGACTGCACCAACAACTGCCTGTCCTGCCAGTCTGCCACCGCCTGCCTCAACTGCGTGGCAGGGTTCTTCCTCTTCGAGAGCAGCTGCCTGCAGACCTGTCCTTCGGGCTACTACGCGGACTCGAGCCTCAGCCTCTGCCAGGTCTGCGCCCTGCCCTGCCTCACCTGCACCGACTCGAAAGTGAACTGCCTGTCCTGCGCGAGCCTGTTCTTCCACGAGAACCGATGCCTGCAGAGCTGTCCAGGCGGGTTCTACCCGAACATCCAGCAGCTGCAGTGCACTCCCTGCAGTACAGGCTGTGCCACCTGCTCCAGCAGCACGCTCTGCCTCACCTGCGCCACCGTCTAGGGCACCACCTACTACTTCTCTGCCAACGCCTGCCTCACCTCCTGTCCTGAGCTCTACTTCCCCGAGGCTGCCGCAAATATCTGTAGGCCCTGCACCAACGAGTGCCTGGTCTGCACTTCTGCCACCGTGTGCACCTCCTGCCGCAACAAGTTCCTGGTGCCTGCCTCGGGGACGTGCCTGCTCATCTGCCCCGATGGGCAGTACGGGATGACCTAGACCATGACCTGCACCGCCTGCCCGGCCGGATGCGCCAGCTGCCTGAACCCCCAGGCCTGCAGTGCCCCCTGTGCCGCAGGGTACTCTTTCAATGAGGCGGCCAGCGCCTGCACCCAAACCTGCCCGGCCGGCACATTCTCGACCACCTTTGTGCCGACTGGCCAGACGACCGGCTACCTGCGATGCACTCCCTGCGCAGTCAGCTGCCTGACCTGCGCAGGCCCCGCTGACAACTGCCAGTCCTGCCAGGCCGGCTACCTCACCGTCACCAATGGCCAGGGCAGCTGCTCGCCGGTCAACATATGCGCTTCGGGCTCTTACGCAGACACGGCTCAGCTGGCCTGCCGGGCCTGCGACCAGGCCTGCCTGACATGCCTGTACAGCAGCTCGTTCTGCACCTCCTGCCCTGACCCTAGAGTCCTGCAGGTGGAGCAAGGCAGCTGCCTGACTGCCTGCTCGGCCGGTTATTACCCGGCTAACAAAATTTGCCAGCGCTGTCCCCGACCCTGCAACACTTGCGCCCAGACGCAGGCCGGGCTGCAGTGCGCCACCTGCATCATCAGGTACCTGCTCTCTGCCGGACAGTGTCTGGAGGCCTGTCCAGGCGGATTCTTCCCAAACGGGGGGTCATGCGTGGCCTGCGCGACAGGGTGCCTGAAGTGTGCCGACGCCAGTGAGTGCAGCGAATGCTCGATTGTCGAGGGGACGCCGTACTTCTTCGACCCGGCAACCGACAGCTGTGTGGCGTCGTGTGCAGCGGGGCAGTTTGGAGATGTGCTCGTGCTGGGGTGCAAGCCGTGCTCCTCAGTCTGCGCCACCTGCTCGCTGTTTGACACCTGCCTGACCTGCTCGCCGGGGCTGAACAAGTACTTCGCGCTGTGCCTGGCCTCGTGTCCAAGCGGCAGCTACGCGGAGAACAGCGAGTGCATGCTCTGTGAGACGCCCTGCCTGTCCTGCGGGTCCGCCACCGAGTGCCTGTCCTGCTAGACCAACTACGTCTTTAACAAGCTGCAGGGGACCTGCAGCACCGCCTGTCCCACGGGCTACTACCAGGCAGTGCTCACCTGCGAAATCTGCGCCTTCCCGTGCTCCGCCTGCACCGAGACCTCGTTCAAGTGCACCAGCTGCGAGCAAGGCGGACTGCTCAACAGCACCTGCTTCCTGACCTGCCCCGGACGCTACGTGCGGCAGAGTGGCAATTGCCAGCCCTGCCAGCAGCCCTGCGAACTCTGCGAAGGCACTCCGAGCACGTGCACTTCCTGCGAGCCGGGGACTTTCCTGAACCCGACCAGCAACACCTGCAGCAGCTGCTCTGGCACTGAGTACAGCGACCCCACGTCGCGGACATGCTTCCCCTGCAACCAGCCCTGCAAGTCGTGCTCGAGTGCCTTCCAGTGCACGAGCTGTCTGTTTGGCAGCCTCGCCGAGGGGCAGTGCCTGAACCTCTGTCCCGACCGCACTTACAGCCAGCTAGACCCCGCCTCCGACTCTTTTAAGTGCCAGGCCTGTGGGGGACAGTGCTTGCTGTGCTCGGGCCAGGCGGAGTTCTGCCTGACCTGCCAGGACAGCAGCCGCTTCCCAGTGAACGGCGACTGCAGCGGGTCCTGCCCGACGGGGTTCTTCGCGGACCTGATCCTGAAGGCCTGCTCACGGTGCCCGATCACCTGCCAGCTGTGCACGAACGTGAATGCCTGCACGACCTGCCTGACCGGCTTCCTCTACAGCGGGCAGTGCATCAGCTACTGCCCGGCAGGCTTCTTCCAGACCGAGGCCCGGGAGTGCGGGGCCTGCGAGTAGCCCTGCGCGACTTGCAGCCACGCGGCCAGCAGCTGCTCCTCCTGCGTGACTGTGCCGGTGCACTTCATCTTCGGGTCAACCTGCTACCAGGAGTGTCCTGCGGGCACCCTGCCCAACGAGCAGCAGCGCATCTGCTTCTCGTGCTTCCGGCCCTGCCAGACCTGCCGCGAGGAGCCCAGCCTCTGCACCAGCTGCGTGCCGGGGTTCCTGCTGCTGGGGCTGAGCTGCATCGAGGGGTCTTCGTGCCCGAACGGACTGTTCCTGAACACGAACTCGAACGAGTGCGTGGTGCAGGAGAGCTGCCCCTCGTCGTTCTTCGTGAACGTGGCCACGCAGGAGTGCAGCGAGCGGTGCGGGGTGAACTACTTCGGGTATGCGGGGCAGTGCGTGTAGGACTGCCCCGCCGGCTTCAGCAAAAGCGCGGACCTGAACTGCGTGGAGGGCGGGTCGGACCTGCTCAACTTCACGGCAGTGATCTTCATCCAGGACAACGTGATGCGGCTGCGGCTGCTGTTCAACCGCGAGGTGGCCTACCTGTCCTCGCCGACGAACGGGTCGATCGAGGTGGTGGGGGGCAACAGCACGTTCGCGTCGGGGCGGCGGCTGCAGGCGACCTACCAGCTGCCGGTGGAGCTGGTGAGCTTCGACTCGCAGGCGCTGGAGCTGCAGACCTACTTCAACGAGAGCCTGTTTTTCAGCAACGTGAGCATCGGGCTGGTGAACTCGACGCAGTACATCCGGGACGCGGCCAGCAACCGGCCGGTGGAGCGGCCCTCGGGCATCTTCCCGGTGCCGCTCTACAACTTCTACCCGCAGACCGACCGGGCGATCGGGCTGGAGTTCCGGCACATGTCCGAGTCGATCACCGTGGTCATGCTCATCCTGGGGCTGCTGATGGTCCTGCGCAACCGCGTCTCCGAAATATTCTACATCCTCCACTACATGCAGCACCTCTACCTGCTCATCTTCCTCCAGATCCTCTACCCCCCCAACCTCGGCTCCTTCCTGGCCGGCTTCCGCCTGGCCCACCTGTCCTTCATGCCCAACCTCTTCGGCGCAGTCATCCCGCCCGCCTACCGCGAGTAGTCCCCGCCCGCCTTCTTCGTCAACAGTGTGGACATCAACTTCGTCCGCAACGCAGGCTTCGACTTCACCATCGTGGTCATCGTCCTGGTCTACTACCTGCTCTGCAGGGTGCTCGAGGCCCTGCTCACCGCCGGCGTGGACCGCGCTCAGCCAAGTCTTGCGCCTACTGCCCACGAGATGGTCATGCCCGAGCCCGTCGAAGACAAGTCCCCGGGTGCCCCGGACGAGCCCGCGCAGGACCAGGAGCAAGCGCCTGACGGGGCCACTGACTCGCCAGAACCTCGGGTGGCACAGCTGACTCGAGGAGTAAAGGAGCACGTGCTGGGCTTCCTGAAGAGCATGCGGCTGCGGTTCCGGTGGCACCACGCGAACGACGTCATGTTCATCCTGCAGCTGAACGTGCTGTTTTTCGGGTTCGCGCAGCTGCAGGGCCCGGACCTAAAACAGCCTTACGGAGTGTTCAGCCTGGTGCTGGCGATAGTCTCGGTTCTGGGGTGGGCCGCATGGGTAATCTTCGTGCTGCGGAAGCTGGGCCGGCACAAGATCCGGATCATCGCGGGGCTGGTGGAGAAGAACCTGACCACTTTCTACCAGGGCATGCTGCCGGTCAGCCGGCTGGGCGTGTACTTCCAGTTCCTGTTCTACTGCCGGCGGTTCCTGGAGGCGGCGCTGGTGGGGCTGGCAGGGGCACTGCCGCTCTATGTGCTGCCGGTGCTGATGCTGGACTCGCTGTTCCTGATCCTGCTGATCCTCTACTACCGGCCCTTCCTGCTTACGGTGCACAACTTCGTGGCCATCAGTGCCGAGGCCGTGCTCTGCGTGATCTACATCCTGATAACAGTCATCGCCTACAACGACATCGACCTCACCAGCGCCCAGAAGTTCGCCCTCGGCTGGGCCGCGGTGGTGCTGGGTGTGTTCCTGGTGCTGGCGCTCTGCCTGTTCCTGGTGGCCAAGCTGGTCGACCCCGAGTTCTTTGACGCGCTCAGTCAGGACGAGCTCGAGCGCAAGAAGGAGCAACTGCTCAACGAGCACGACCTGGAGGGCAAGAACGAGCTGCAGCCCCGGGACCGAGACGGCGACGCAGAGGACGAGAGCGAGCTGAACAGCGACGAGGACAGCTCGGTGGGGTACGACTTCAGCAGGCGGGGGGTGGACGGGTTCCACCGCAACTTCATCCACTACTCGGAGTCGAGCTAGGACGAGAACCGAGAGGACGTGCCGCGCATCCTGATCCGGTGCGTGAAGAACCCCGACTACAAGGAGGAGAGCCAAGGCGAGGACTTTCCTTAGTGAGCGCATTATTTATGGGCAACCAGGAGCTCTGTCCCCAGGAGCGGCAGTACAGCTCGCCCCTCGAGGAGGCCATCGTCCGCCTGAGCTCGCCCTCCGCCCTCGCAGTCTACCGCGTGTTCGGCCCCGACCAGGCCAACGCCGATGTTGTCAACCGCCGCGCTGTCCGCGAGCTGCGCTCCAAGAGCCACTACTACTATGGCCAGCTTGTCAAGGACAAGCCCGAGGGCACGGGCATCATGATCAGTCGCGGGCAGATCTATGAGGGGGAGTTCCGCAACGGTATTTTCGAGGGCGCAGGAAGGCTGATTCTGCCCCAGGGCCATATGTACCGCGGGGGGTTTCGTCTGGGCCGCTTTGAGGGCGAGGGCGAGATGCGCTACCCGGGAGGGGCGGTGGCTCGCGGCACTTGGGCGGAGGGGCGGCTGGAGGGCAGCGGGGTGGAAGAGTACCCGGACAACACCTACTTCCAGGGTTTTTTCCGGCAGGGCAAGAAGACGGACCGGGGCTCGATCGAGTGGGAGAACGGGGACAAGTACGAAGGGCAGTTCCAGGACAACAAGGCCTCGGGACGGGGGCTGATCACGTTCCGCAACGGGGCCTGCTACTCGGGCGAGGTGCGGGACAGCTGGCTGCATGGCCAGGGCAAGTTCGAGTGGCCGAACCTGTCGCACTACGTGGGGCAGATCTGGGAGAACTACCGGGAAGGGCAGGGGCGGATGGAATGGGCGGGGCAGGGCCGGTTCGAGGGGCAGTGGCACGAGGACTGCATGGAGGAGGGGGTGCTCAAAATTTATTGACCGGATTCACTGCGTTGATAAAGATACTGGCCTTTGTGGAATTCTGGCTTTTCAGCCGCGAGTTCGTCACCACCAGTGACTCTGTCCCCCCCCGGCTCGCTTCGCTTGCGGATGCGGTAGTCCCGGCTGTCCCCCCGCGCGCGCCGGGCTAGCGGACATTCCTGCCTTGTGGGTGCCTATGGCTCCAGCTTCATGGTCCTCCGCTCGGGGAATTTGCTCTCCACCTTGCCCAGCTCGAGCAGCCGGACGTTCTTGCCCGAGGAGGAATGCAGCTGGGAGCGGACCATCGCACGCTGCAGCAATTCTTTCTTCAGCGAGAATGTCCGGAAGGGGTGCGTCGAGCAGTCCTCCTCGGGTTTGGGCTGGGGAACAGGCCCCGCTGGTGGCTTGAGTAGCAGTTCAGAGTCGATGGCAAACTCTTCAGGCTAGGAGTCAGACCCCGAGTCTTCCTCAGCCCGGTCCTCGAGAGGCCGCTGCTTCAAAGTTTCGAGAGCCTTGCTGTAGAACTTGAGGTCTGTCTTGCGCTAGAGCCCGTCCTCCCCAGCCAGAAGGTAAAAGAGGCCTGCGCCCACAGACTCGCCCAGCTTGCGCATGTCGTCGGGGGTGAAGGCCCGGACCTTGCCGAGCCGCATTGCCCCATAAAAGGACGTTTCGAAGGTGCAGGTGTTGGCCGAACCGAAGAAGGGCGCGAGGGACTGGCGGGCAGTGCTGCGCTTGGACTCCGCAGTGCTGAAGGTGCAGTCCTCGAAGATGATGTCGGGGTTGATCTTGGAGCAGAGGTAGGGCAGGAGCCGCACTGCTTCAGGGTGCTTTTTGACCGAGTTGCAGTAGAAGAAGGAGCCCAGCTTGCGGCTGTGGCCGTGCAGGTCCAGCATGAACCGCAGTCTCTTTTCTTTGTGCAGGTCCGCCACCAGCTTCTTGATGGCAGTGACCTCCGGGAAGAGCTGCTTGCTGTTGGTGGTCCACTTGCGGTTCAGATCGGCCCCGGCCAGCGAGCAGCGGTAGTTGCCGAGCACCACCCCGTCCACGTTCACCATCGGCAGGATCTTGAACTGGTAATTCCGCCGCAGAAACTGGGCCTCCTTAGAGCCACCCAGCAGGTAGCTGATCATTCCCTCCAGCACGAACGAGCCGGGGGTCTCACCCGAGTGCTGCCGGGCCATCACAACCACCGTCTTGCGCCGGTCAGCCGACTCGCCCTCCGCGAGGTTGGCCAGCAGGACCTTGTTGTCGCCGAGAGTGCGGGCCAGCACGCCCAGCTGGAGCATCTTCCCGCGGGCGGCGTGGTCCAGCTGCGCGGACAGGAACTGCCTGAGCATGTGCGAGGTGTACGGGTACGAGTGGGCAAAGAAGACCTCCTCGGCTTTGCTGAAGCGGTAGGTGAAGCTGAGCGTGTAGTAGTGCTGATCGCTTTCTGATGAGACAGATACTCTCCCTGCGGAACTGGTTCTTGAAGTAGCCGAGCACTTGTCCGCCCCGCCGCCACCCTGCGTGCAGGCTGGACAGCACGGCCGGCTGCATGCCCTCGCTGAACAGCGAGCTGGCCTTCACCAGGTTGACGATGTTAAACCGCACTGGCCCCGCGCCCGCACCCTTCACCAGGAAGTAGAACCACTGTGTGAACCCCGTCGAGTTGTAGTCATTCTGCAGCACCAGGTCGTACTCCCTCGGCCCTCGCCGCATCGCCAGCAGCAGGTTGCCGCTCTCGAAGTCAGACTGGAAGGTGAGTCCCTCCTGCTCAGAGGGTCCGGGGGGCAGCAGCTGGTGGATGCTGCTGAGCGGAGAGGACAGCTTGAGCGGCAGACTGACGAAGCAGGAGGCCGAGTGCTCCTTGCCCTGATAGGTCCTGCAATCCGCGTTGTTAACTTTCCGGAAGACAACCTGCTTGCTCGTCTATGCCTGCTCCAAGGACAGCTCGGGCCCGCCTTCCTCGAACTCGTCCCGGCCCGAAAACTGGTCCTATTAGTGCTCGACGCGCACCCGGTTGGAAGGAGGCAGCCGCAGTCTGGGGCGGAACTCATCGGGGCAGGACTTGCGCGGCAGGGGCAGGCGGTCGGCGGGAGCGTGAAGGTGTCTGGGGACTGCGTCCTCGAGCTGGAAGGGACTGGAGTCGTAGCCCTCCTCTTCCATGAGCCAGGCAATAATTACACCCGGTGCTGCGTTTTAACAAGTGTTCTATCAAAAGGGTTGGGGTTGGGGTTGGGGTTGGGGTTGGGGTTGGGGTTGGGGTTGGGGTTGGGGTTGGGGTTGGGGTTGGGGTTGGGGTTGGGGTTGGGGTTGGG
>NW_026262895.1:0-32091 GCF_025434085.1 Hippocampus zosterae | reverse complement strand
GGTAAGGAGACAGTTTAGCCCTCGTTATGCCATTCATACAGGTCTTTATTTAAAAGACAAGTGATTGCGCTACCTTTGCACGGTCAAAATACCGCGGCCGTTAAACATATGGTCACAGGGCAGGCGGGACCTCTTATTCATTTTGTAATGCAAGAGGCGGTGTTTTTGGTAAACAGGCGAGGTTAGTTATTTTTGCCGAGTTCCTTCTTACCCTTTTAGTTTATCCTAGTTGGCAATCCAGTGTGGGGTTGATGATTTTTGTTGTTGTTTTTTCTTGTTTTTTATTTTTACAACACTTCCCTCTGGTGGCGGGGTCATTAAGTTTCGGTGTTAGTTCGATCCGAGGCACACCTTTGCTAAAAGGAGAGAATCTTTAATTTCTCTTATTACTCATATTAACATTATCATTTTCATGTAAAATGGAAAGGCCTGATGAATTTAGGGGTTTTAGAGTAATTATCTGAATTAAAAGTTCATTAGTGCTTGAGCTTTAACGCTTTCTTTTTTGATGGCTGCTTTCAGGCCCACAAAGGCATGTGTATACTTTATTGTTTATGATCTTTGACCTCCTTTTAAGGTTGTATCCTATGTCAAAAGAGCTGAACCCCTTTTGACTAACTCTATAATATTATTAACTAAACCTATTTGTTGATTTTAAAGGGGTTTAGGGTATATTATAGGCTGAACTTATATTCATTTTTCAGGCAACCAGCTATAACCAAGCTCGTTTGGCTTATCACCTCTACTCGGAGATCACTCCAACCTTTTGCCACAGGTACGGATTTGTCCATTTGTATTGACTGTCTCGGAGTAGCTCGCTTAGTTTCGGGGTAGCAAACTAAAGGTCTCTTTGCTTGAGATGTCTTGTTAAACCATGATGCAAAAGGTACAAGATTTAATCTTTGCTATTATTTACTTAAATTATTTGTTTAATTTCTTTTTCAGCTTTCCCTTGCGGTACTATTTTTTTAGCTTCATATTCCTTTTCAGTCTCCCTTACTTAGGTTGTAAAATGTTTTAATACTATTTATTAGGGTATTAGGGGTTATTTTTAGTTTTTATTTGATTTTAGTGTGTGAGCTAGCATTTTAGTATCAGGGCAGTTCTATTTGCAAGAACAACTTCTCGGTGTAAGTGAGATGCTTTAACTACTTCAGCTATGCTCTGGTATTCCAAGCACACCTTCCGGTACACTTACCATGTTACGACTTGCCTCCCCTTGTTTTTATATGTGTTTTAATTAATTTTAGGTTATATTATTGGGGAGAGTGACGGGCGGTGTGTGCGCGCTTTAGAGCCGGTTTCAGATGAACACTCTATTTTCTTCTTACTGCTAAATCCTCCTTTAGGTTTATGTTTCAATATACCATCCGTATTCATTAGTAAATGAGTGTAGCCCATTTCTTCCCCTATTATAAACTACACCTCGACCTGACGTTTTGGGTTTAAACTAGTTTTGCTCACTATTGTTCTCTCACAAGGTAAGCTGACGACGGCGGTATATAAATTGATTAAGCAAAATAGGGTGAGGTTTAACGGGGGTTATCAGTTATAGAACAGGCTCCTCTAGGTGGGTGTAAAGCACCGCCAAGTCCTTTGGGTTTTAAGCTAAAGCTCGTAGTACCCTGGCGAGTATGATGTAATTAAAATACTTTTGTTTAAGACTATGCATAGTGGGGTATCTAATCCCAGTTTGTTTCATAGTTTTCGTGGGTTCAGTTTTGTAAAGTCACTTTCGTAAATGAGTCTCATATCTTCGGGTGCGTATGACAGCTTGGAAGATGTTTAACTTTAGTTGTTTAACACTTAACCACTCTTTACGCCGATTTCTATTATCTTGAGCCTCTCGTATAACCGCGGTGGCTGGCACGAGTTTTACCGGCCCTAAAAACCTTAACTAAGTCAAGTTTGCACTTATGGCTTAATGTTTATCACTGCTGAATTCCCTTGGGGGAGTGGCTAAGCAAGGTGTTGTGGGCAATTATATGTGCCTGATACCAGCTCCTTGATCTCATAAGAGGGTAAAGGGCATTCTCACGGGGGTGCGGATGCTTGCATGTGTAAGTTTGGTTGTAAATAATAGTAAAGCTAGGACCAAGCCTTTGTGCTTTCGGAACTTTCTGGGGTTCATAATAACATCTTCAGTGTTATGCTTTAAGTTTTAAGCTACGATAGCCTTCTAGTATTCTGTTTTGACCAGTATTAGTGAATGGGTGTAATACAATATATTTTTAAAAATTGGTAATATATAAATACAAAACTATACACCACTTGTACACTTATTAGGTGATCAATAATCTCTGGGTTTTGCTGTTTAAACCCTTTTTGTAATATTGATAGTAACCTTTGGGCTTTAGGGGGGTTGGGGGGTTTATTTTATTAAAACAGAAGGGGGGGCGACCTATAGGGAATATGGTATTTATTATGCTCTAGAAAAAAATTTATGCGATTCTTAAGTAATGTATTTTCAACACTACATATATATTACTCAGTAAGGAACGTATGTTCCACCTTCTATCATAGGGCCGTGTGCACTCTGAAATGTTCACGAAAGGAGAAAAAAAAAAGGAACCAGCTGCCCCTGTGGAGAGAACGCTCGGCTTGGGGGGTAACGAGTCGAAGGTTTAACACCATTAGTCAATGTAAGCGTCGATAAAAGTGTGCGGATTAATAAACTTAATGGACCTGAAAAAGGAGGAGATGCCAGGAATAATTCACCTTTTAGGTAACAACCCTTCAATTAGGGCTCCTGACCATCAATAACCGTTATCCTTAAGAAATAGATTGTTTGGTAGGCTCTTACTACATATCTTACTCTAGTTAATGATATTTGGAGTCCTGGTATATCATCACTTATGAGTATAGTGTTAGGTCTTAAATTTCTCAGCATTTAAATTTGTGATGCTTAATTAATAATTTTTAGGTTTATGTCTACCTTAGTTTAATATTATTAATTTATGGTTTACATAAATTAATGGTTTTTATACATATATGTTCTAGGGGATTAATAGTATGCACTATGTATATATATATACATAATATTTCATATATGTACCAGAAAATATTTTAACATAGAATACCAGCTTTGGGAGCCGGCGGCGGGAGTTCGACTCTCCTTTTTCTGAGCAGTGGGGAGGGGTTTAACCTCCGACCTCCGGTTTACAAAACCGGCGCTCTGATGCTGAGCTACAAATGCAATTTCATTTAAGAATTTTATTTTCCATTCAACCTGATATAGGTAAAGCTGCTAAAAAGATAAGGAAGTAAATAACTGATGCCAGTTGACCGATTAAGATATACGGAGGTTCTACAGGCATTCCTCCAATTCATGTTAAAATTATCATATCTGCTACTAACATCCAAAATATAAGTTGACCAAAAGGTCGGAAGGTGAGCCCCCGTTGTTTGGATGTGTGAAGGATTGGGACCAGTATTAGCACTAAAATTGAGAACAATAAAGCTAACACACCCCCTAGTTTGTTAGGGATTGATCGTAGGATAGCATAAGCAAATAGAAAATATCATTCAGGTTTGATATGAGGCGGGGTTACTAAAGGGTTGGCTGGGATGAAGTTATCGGGGTCTCCTAGAATATTAGGTGTAAATAGGGCAATTGATGTGAGTATAATTAACAAGGCGGCGAATCCTAATAGGTCTTTATATGAGAAATAAGGGTGGAATGAGATTTTATCTGCGTCAGAATTAATTCCGGCAGGGTTATTTGACCCTGTCTCATGGAGGAAAAGTAGGTGGACTATAGATGCGGCTGCGATTACGAATGGGAGTAGGAAATGGAATGCGAAGAATCGGGTTAGGGTAGCGTTATCTACAGAAAATCCCCCCCACACTCATTGTACTAAATCGTTTCCGATGTAAGGCACAGCTGATATTAGGTTAGTAATTACTGTGGCTCCTCAAAAGGATATTTGTCCTCAGGGTAGTACGTAGCCTACAAATGCGGTGGCTATTACTAGGAGTAGAAGTACGACTCCAACATTTCAGGTTTCTTTGTATAAATATGATCCATAATAAAGTCCCCGTGCAATGTGTATGTAAATACAGATGAAAAAGAATGATGCTCCGTTAGCATGTATGTTGCGGATTAGTCAACCGTAGTTTACATCTCGGCAAATGTGTGTTACTGAGGAGAAAGCTGTTGCAATATCTGAAGTGTAATGTATTGCTAGAAATAGTCCTGTGATAATTTGAGCTATTAAGCACAATCCTAGCAGTGATCCAAAGTTTCATCACACGGAGATGTTAGATGGTGCAGGGAGGTCTACAAAGGCGCTGTTGGCAATTTTAAGAATAGGGTGGGTTTTTCGAAGGTTGGCCATTAGGGTTTTTATAGTTGAATTACAACGGTGGTTTTTCAAGCCATTAGTCCTGGTTAAAATCCTGGTAAAAATTATGACTTATTTGATATTTTTGTTATTAATAGGGTTAATTTTTGGTTTAATTGCGGTGGCTTCTAATCCTTCGCCATATTTTGCTGCTTTGGGACTGGTGGTTGTAGCTGGGATGGGTTGCGGAGTTATGGTGAGTTTTGGAGGGCCTTTTTTATCTTTAGTTTTATTTTTAATTTATCTAGGAGGGATGTTAGTTGTTTTTGCATATTCTGCTGCTTTGGCTGCTGAAGCTTATCCTGAGAGTTGAGGTAGTTGATCAGTTGCAGTTTACGGGGCTTTATATTTATTAGGGGTGATTTTGGCTTTATTTTATTTTTACGGGGGGTGGTATGAAAGTTCTTGAGTGCCTGTAGATGAGATAGCTGGTTTATCAATATTTCGAGGGGATATGTCTGGAGTGGCTTTGATGTATTCTTCGGGGGGTTGGGTGTTGATTATTAGTGCTTGAGTTCTTTTATTAACTTTATTTGTTGTGTTGGAGTTAACACGGGGTCTTGCTCGTGGCACACTTCGAGTGGTTTAAATCAATAATGCTATGGTTAGAGTAAGGGTTAAAATAAATAGTATTAAGTAGGTTTTAATTATACCTTTTTGAGTGTTGCTTGTAGTTGTAATTAAAGGCATATTTAAGGTTGATAGGGCCTTAGGGCCAATTTTTTCTAATCATGTTATGTCAATATTTTGGGAGGCAATGTTTTGTCCTAATTGAAGTGAGAGTTTTATAGGTAGTCGGTGTATGATGGATGGGTAAAATCCTAATATATTAGAAAATGAGTGGGGGGCTTGTTTTGGGGTGATGCTTAATTGTTTAGATGTATTACGAGCTATTTCTAAAGCTGTGATAAGTCCAAGTACTGTTACAATTAGGGCAGCTATTTTAGCGTATTGTGGTATAGTTATAACTGGGTTTTTTACAGGAGTTATGTTTGATGTAATGATCAATCCTGAGATAATGCTTCCTCAAGCTAGTCGTTTAATTGGGTTGATAACTGATTTATTGTTCTCATTAATAGGGGATAAAGAGTTGAATCGTGGATAGCCTATGGTTACATAATAGACAATTCGCAGGCTGTAAACCGCTGTGAATGAGGTGGCAACTAAGGTTAATAAGAGGGCTCAGGCGTTTAAATACGAGGTGTTTACTGATTCAATAATGGCGTCTTTTGAGAAAAATCCGGCTAGGAAGGGCGTTCCTGTTAAAGCTAAGCTACCCAAAGTTAGTGAGGATGAGGTGAAGGGGGTGAGGAAGTGTATTCCTCCTATTTTTCGAATGTCTTGTTCATCATTTAGGCTGTGAATTAATGATCCGGAGCATAAGAATAATATTGCTTTAAAGAAAGCATGGGTACAGATGTGAAGGAAGGCTAATTGGGGTTGATTGAGACCAATTGTAACTATTATCAACCCTAGTTGACTAGATGTGGAAAATGCTACAATTTTTTTGATATCATTTTGTGTTAGAGCGCAAATGGCTGTGAACAAAGTGGTTAATGCCCCAAGACAAAGGCATGTTGTCAGGATAGCAGGGTTATTTTCTATTAAAGGACTTATCCGAATAAGTAAAAAGATCCCAGCAACTACTATTGTGCTGGAGTGTAATAGGGCAGATACCGGAGTAGGGCCCTCTATGGCTGAGGGTAATCATGGGTGTAACCCAAATTGAGCTGATTTCCCTGTTGCAGCTAGGACTAGTCCTATTAGTGGTAGAGTAAGATCTTTGTTTTCAGCTAGTGAAAACATTTGGCTAATTTCCCAAGAGTTTAGGTTTATAGCAATTCAGGCTATGAATAAAATTAACCCAATATCTCCGATTCGATTATATACAACCGCTTGGATGGCAGCCACATTGGCGTCAGCTCGTCCATACCATCACCCAATTAAAAGGAAGGATATGATCCCGACCCCCTCTCAACCGATAAATAGTTGAAATATGTTATTTGAGGTTACTAAGACTAATATAGCGATTAAGAATACTAACAGGTATTTAAAAAATCGGTTTATAACGGGGTCAGAGTGTATATATCAGGATGCAAACTCAAGGATAGACCATGTAACGTATAAGGCTACAGGGGTGAAAATTACGGAATATAAGTCGAATTTGAAGCTAATATTAATATCAAAAGTTGATGTATTTATTCAAGTTCAGGTGGTGATAATAGTTTCTAATCCTTCATTAATAAACATTGTTAAGGGTAGTAGGCTGATTATAAATGCTATTTTGACTGAATTTTTAACTCAAGTAATAGATCAATTAGATGGGTAGGGTTTTGTTGTTATTGTTGAAATTAAAGGTGTTAGTAAAAAGGTAAAGATAATTAGGAGACTTGAGGATATTATTAAAGAGGTGGGGTGCATAACTACTGCTTGGATTTGCACCAAGGGTTTTTGGTTCCTAAGACCAACGGATTAACTAATATCCTTCAGAAGTCTCGAGTGAGCTTCGGGGTTAAACCAAAGGGGCAAAAATTAGCAGTTTATGTTGTCTTCGGACCTCTCTCGGTGGATAAAAGGATTTTAACCTTTATTTTTAGAATCACAATCTAATATTTTTCTTAAACTATACCTACAGAAAACTCAACCTCATAATAGCTCAGGTTTTATGATTAAAAGAATAAGCGGGATTAGGTGGAGTGTTATGATTAAGTGTTCTCGGGAGTGTGATGGTTCTATGTGGAGAAGGTGGTTTGTTAGGGGGCCCCGTTGGGTTGTAAGGAATAAGTATAGTGAGTATGCTGCAGTGATTAATGTTCCAAGTCCTGTAATAATTAAGGTTCAAGGCGATCAATTAAATAAAGATGAGATGATTATTAACTCCCCCATTAGGTTAGGTAGGGGTGGTAAAGCTATGTTTGCTAAACTAGCAGTAAATCACCATGTGGCCATTAGGGGTATAATTATTTGAAGACCTCGTGCTAAAACTATGGTTCGGCTATGTGTTCGTTCATAATTTGTGTTTGCTAGACAAAATAGTGCGGATGAGGTAAGTCCGTGTGCGATTATTAACACCAATGCTCCAGTGAAACCTCATGGGGTTTGAATAAGAATACCTGTTGTAACCAGTCCTATATGGCTTACTGAAGAATAAGCGATAAGGGACTTTAAATCATTTTGTCGTAAACAAATTAAGCCAGTTATGATGATTCCCCACAAAGCTAGGACTATAAAAGGGTAGCTTAGTTGTTTAGATAAAGGCTCTAAAATGTTTATTAACCGTATCATACCATAGCCTCCTAATTTTAGTAGTACTGCGGCAAGGATTATAGATCCTGCAATTGGTGCCTCAACATGAGCTTTAGGTAGTCATAAATGGACCCCGTAAAGTGGTATTTTTACAAGGAAGGCTATTAGACAGCCCGCCCATCATACTTTATCACTCAAGTAAATAAGACTTAGGGGGTTAGAGTATTGTAGGGTTAGTATTGATAAAGAGCCTGTTTTGTTTTGAAGCATTAGTAGTGCAACAAGAAGTGGTAGGGATCCTGCTAAAGTATAGAACAGGAAGTAGGTTCCTGCATTTAACCGTTCTGTTTGGTTACCTCATCGGGTAATAATTAATAAGGTTGGGATTAAAGTGGCTTCAAATATTACGTAAAACATAATTAATTCTGTGGCACTGAATGCTAAAATAAGGAATACTTGTAAAGATGTGAGAAGTGAGATATACATTCGTTGTCGATTAAGGGGGTCATTAGTTGTGTGGTTTTGGCTAGCAAGGATTATTAGTGGAAGAAGTCAGCATGTGAGAATTAGTAAGGGGGTTGATAATGGGTCTGTAGCTATTAATCCGTTTAAATTTGACCAGGCGGTCTCAGAAGGCCAAATAAGCCAAGTTAAGGTGAGTAGAGCAATGATAAGACTATGTGTTAATGTAGATAACCACAGTCATTTTTTAGGGGTAAGTCATGTTGTGGGGATTATTATGATCGTTGGAATAAGGATTTTTAACATTGTAAGATGTTTAGGGCTTGAAGGCGGTCGGTTCCATGTGTGCGAGAGGTTGCTACCAGAAGGGCTAATCCTGCACTTGCTTCACATGCTGAAAAAGCGAGTATTAGTATGGGGGTGGGTGAGAAGTTGATTGAGTTTAATTGAAGTGTTCATAAGGATAGGGCAACATATAATGATAACATTATTCCTTCTAAACATAAGAGAGCAGATAATAAGTGGTTTCGGTGAAAAGTAAGTCCTATAAGTCCTAAAATAAATGTTGTTGAAAAAGCAAAATGCACAGGTGTCATAAAACGATCGTGGATTTTAACCACGTGCTTTTGAGCCGAAATCAAGTGTTTTAATTATACTAATCGTTTATTCAGCTCATTCTAGGCCACCTTGGATTCACTCATAGATTAAACCTAGGGTTAGAAGAACAACAACTGATGACGCCCATATGAATGTATAGGAGGGGGATGTTAGTTGTATACCTCACGGGAGTGGGAGGAGTAGAGCAATTTCTAAGTCGAATAGGAGGAATAAAATTGCTACGAGAAAAAATCGTAGTGAGAAGGGAAGTCGGGCGGAGCCTAAGGGGTCAAAGCCACACTCGTAGGGCGATAGTTTTTCTACATCAGGATTTATTTGAGGTAATCAGAATGAGACTAAGGCTAATAAAACAGAAAGAGTGGTTGTGATTAATAAAGTTGTAATTAATAGGTTCATTATCTTTTCTTGGGGTTTAACCAAGACCGGGTGATTGGAAGTCACTCATACTTTTTAGTACTAAAAAGATAAGATCCTCATCAATAAATTGAGACATAAAGGAATAATCATACAACATCTACAAAATGTCAGTATCATGCGGCAGCTTCAAACCCAAAGTGGTGTTGTGATGTGAAGTGGTATTGAATTTGTCGGACTAAGCAAACTGCTAGGAATGTTGATCCAATGATAACATGTAATCCGTGGAATCCTGTCGCTACAAAGAATGTTGATCCATAAACGCCATCAGCGATTGTGAAGGGGGCTTCATAATATTCTATCGCTTGAAGGAACGTAAAGTAGAAACCTAAGAGAATAGTCAGGGTGAGTGAGTGGATGGCTTGTTTTCGTTCACCTTCTATAATGCTATGGTGAGCTCAAGTTACTGTAACACCAGAGGCAAGTAGAACTGCTGTGTTAAGTAGAGGCACTTCAAAAGGATCAAGTGTGATAACTCCAGAAGGGGGTCAACAACCGCCTAGTTCTGGGGTTGGGGCCAGGCTAGAGTGGTAGAAAGCTCAAAAGAATCCTAGAAAAAAGAAAACTTCTGAGGTGATAAATAGGATTATACCATATCGCAACCCCTTTTGTACTGGGGGGGTATGGTGCCCTTGGAATGTCCCCTCTCGGATAATATCACGTCATCATTGGATTATTGTTAAAAGCAGTAAGATTAACCCAACTGTTATTAGAATAGTTGAGTTAAAATGGAATCAAATAGCTAACCCTGAAGTTATTAGAAGGGCTGCGATTGCACCTGTAAGGGGTCAGGGGCTTGGGTCTACTATGTGGTATGCATGTGCTTGGTGGGCCATTAAACGTTTTCTTGTAAATAAAGACTTAGTAGTAATACGAATACATAAGCTTGAATTATAGCAACAGCTACTTCTAATAATGTAAGCAAGAATAATAAAATTGTTGTTAGTAATGCCACTGTGGGTATTAGGGGTATAAGGACAAATGCTGCTGTTGCAATAAGCTGGATTAATAGGTGCCCCGCGGTTAAATTTGCTGTTAGTCGAACACCCAGGGCAACAGGCCGAATAAATAGGCTAATTGTTTCAATAATAACAAGCACAGGGATTAGTAATACAGGTGTGCCTTCTGGCAATAGGTGGCCTAAGGAGTGTGTGGGTTGGTTTCGCATCCCGATAATAACAGTTGCTAGTCATAATGGTACAGCTAGTCCTATGTTTAAGGAGAGTTGAGTTGTAGGAGTGAAAGTGTAAGGAAGTAGTCCGAGTATATTTAAAGAAATCAGGAAGATTATTAATGAGGCTAAGATTAGTGCCCATTTATGACCTGAAGTATTTAAGGGAAGTAGAAGTTGTTTTGTGAATAGATTAATAAACCAGTTTTGTAATGTAAGGAGGCGGTTGTTTATCCAACGAGAAGAGGGGGTTGGGAATATGATTCAAGGTAGTAAAATAGCTAAAGCTATTAGTGGGATACCTAAAAATATGGGACTAATAAATTGGTCAAAAAAGCTTAGTGTCATTGTCAGTTTCAAGGGGTTGTTTTTAATGTTTTACTGCTTAAAACATTTGGTTCATTAGGGTATTTGTGTGCTATGACTTTAGGTGGAATAATGATAGTAAAAACTAATCATGTAAATAGGAGAATTATTAATCAAGGTGTGGGATTTAATTGAGGCATGTCGCTAAGGGTGGTCGGGAGTCACCAATTTTTAGCTTAAAAGGCTAACGCTGAGGTCCTGTTTAGCTTCTTAACGAGGCGTCTTCAAGTATTAGAGATGATCAGTTTTCAAATTGTTGTAATGGTACTGCTTCTACTACAATAGGCATGAAGCTGTGGTTAGCACCACAGATTTCTGAACATTGTCCATAAAACACGCCTGGTCGTGATGTGATAAAAGCTGTTTGATTAAGTCGTCCTGGTACTGCATCCATTTTAACCCCTAAAGAAGGGACTGCTCATGAGTGGAGTACATCTTCTGCAGATACTAATACTCGAATAGGTGATTCAACTGGGATTACTATACGGTGATCTGCTTCTAATAGTCGGAATTGACCTGGCGTAAGGTCTTGAGTTGGGATTATGTAGGAATCGAAGGCCAAATCTTCATAATCAGTATACTCGTAACTTCAGTATCACTGATGTCCAACTGCTTTGATTGTTAGATGAGGATCATTCACTTCATCCATAAGGTATAGGATTCGTAGTGATGGGAGGGCGATTAGAATAAGAATAATTGCAGGAAGAACAGTTCAAATAATTTCAATCTCTTGTGAGTCTAATAAGAATTTGTTTGTTAGTTTAGTAGTTACTATGGCTACAATAATATAAAGCACTAAGGTGCTGATCAGAAATACAATTATTAATGCATGATCATGAAAATGAAGTAATTCTTCTATTACAGGTGATGCTGCGTCTTGAAAACCTAGTTGGGAGGGATAAGCCATTATTTAAGATATGTAGGGGTTTAACCAACAACTCTGCCTTGACAAAGCAGTATAATATTTTACTAATATCTTGGTTAATTAAATAAAGAAAGTGACAGAACGGTTATGTGGGTGGCTTGAAACCATTTTATGGGGGTTCAATTCCCTCCTTTCTCGTCTAATTGTTTGCTTGTACTTGAACAAAGGCAGGTTCCTCAAATGTGTGGTATGGTGGTGGACATCCGTGCAGTCATTCAATATTTGTTGAGGTTAGTTCAACTGTTAGCACTTCTCGTTTAGCAGCGAATGCTTCTCAAATAATAAATAAGAATATGATTACGGCGATTAAAGACACAAGCGATCCAATAGAGGAGACAGTGTTTCATAATGAGTATGCGTCTGGGTAATCAGAGTATCGGCGTGGTATACCAGCTAATCCTAAGAAGTGTTGAGGGAAGAATGTTAGGTTTACACCAGCAAATATTACACCAAAATGAATTTTGGTTCAAGAGCTGTGTAGTGTATAACCTGTAAATAAGGGAAACCAGTGCACAAATCCTGCTATAATTGCAAATACAGCACCTATTGAGAGAACATAGTGGAAATGAGCAACTACGTAATAAGTATCATGTAATACAATATCTAAAGAGGAGTTTGCTAACACAATACCTGTTAGTCCTCCAACAGTAAATAAAAAGATGAACCCCAGAGCTCATAATAGGGGGGTTTCTCATTTAATAGAGCCTCCGTGAAGTGTGGCTAATCAGCTAAATACTTTTACACCAGTAGGAATGGCGATAATTATGGTTGCTGAGGTAAAGTATGCTCGTGTATCTACATCTATCCCCACAGTGAACATATGATGAGCTCAAACAATAAACCCTAGAAGTCCAATTGCTATTATTGCTCACACTATTCCTATATAACCAAAAGGTTCTTTTTTACCAGAGTAGTAGGCTACAATATGTGAGATCATGCCGAAACCTGGTAGGATAAGAATATAAACTTCAGGATGCCCAAAGAATCAGAATAAGTGTTGGTAAAGGATAGGGTCTCCTCCTCCAGAAGGATCAAAAAATGTTGTATTTAAGTTTCGATCTGTGAGAAGTATGGTAATACCAGCCGCCAGAACAGGAAGTGAAAGTAATAGTAAAACTGCGGTCACTAAAACTGCTCACACAAATAACGGTGTTTGATATTGAGAAATTGACGGGGGTTTTATGTTAATAATAGTAGTAATAAAGTTAATTGCTCCTAGAATAGATGAAATACCTGCTAAATGGAGAGAGAAAATTGTTAAATCTACAGAAGCTCCAGCATGGGCCAGGTTACCAGCTAATGGTGGGTAAACAGTCCAACCTGTTCCTGCCCCCGCTTCTACTCCGGATGAAGCAAGGAGAAGTAGGAAGGAAGGAGGTAATAATCAGAAACTCATATTATTCATTCGAGGAAAGGCTATGTCAGGTGCCCCAATTATTAATGGGACTAATCAGTTGCCGAAACCTCCGATTATAATTGGTATGACTATGAAGAAAATCATTACAAAAGCATGAGCAGTAACGATAACATTATAGATTTGATCGTCTCCTAGTAAAGCTCCCGGCTGACTTAGTTCTGCTCGGATTAAAAGGCTGAGTGCAGTGCCGACTATTCCGGCCCAAGCACCAAATACTAAGTATAGGGTGCCGATGTCTTTGTGATTGGTTGAGAAAAATCATCGCGTGATTGCCACAGGTAGGATGGCTGAGTAAGCGGTGGATTGTAACCCCACATACAGAGGTTTAAGCCCTCTTCATACCAAGCCTTGAGGTGTTTTACACATAAGATTGCAAATCTTAAGTGGCCAATTAATTTTTGCCGGGGCTTTCCCCCCGCCTTTCCGCCTTTCAAGGCGGGGGGAAAGTAGATGGATGCTCGCTGGTTAGAGTGTCTAGCTGTTAACTAGGAAATTGTAGGATCGAGGCCTTCCCATCTAGTAAGGCTTTAGCTTAATTAAAGTGTCTGTTTTGCATACAGTAGATGTGGGTTAATTTCCCGCAAGTCTTATCAAGAGTTAGAGGATTTTCACTTCTACTTAAGGCTTTGAAGGCCTTTGGTCTTTTATTAACCTAAACTCTTAGTTGATTAAAGTTATTATGCTAGGTAAAATGGGGAGTATTATTAATGATATGATGGTGGAGATGGATAGGTGAATAATAGGTTGCTTGGTGTGATACCGTCACTGGTTGGTTATAGGGGTAGTATTTGGTGAAAGGGTTAGTGTTATAGCATATGAGAGTCGCAGGTAAAAATATAGGCTTAGTAAAGCAGATAATGCTGTAATTGTTGCAATAGTATTAAGTTCTTGTTTTGTTAGTTCTGATAAGATTATTCACTTTGGTCCAAACCCTGTAAGTGGTGGTAACCCCCCTAATGATAGTAGGACAAGGGGAGCTAGTGCGGTGATTGTAGGAGATTTTGATCATGATGTAGCTAGTGAGTTGATAGAAGTTGTTTTATTTACTTTGAATAAGCTGAATACAGAAAGTGTTATAAGGATGTAGATTAGAAGAGTTAGTAGTGTTAGTGAGGGTGAAAACTGTAGGACAAGGATTATTCATCCAATATGGGCAATTGATGAGTATGCCAAGATCTTTCGCAATTGCGTTTGGTTTAAGCCCCCCCAGCCCCCCACTATGGTTGATATAACTGCTATTGTGATTAATACAGGGTTATTTAGGTTTATTTGTATTAGTAAGGAAAATGGTGCTAGCTTTTGTCATGTTGATATGATTAACCCTGTGGTTAGATCAAGTCCTTGAAGTACTTCTGGTATTCATGTGTGGAGAGGTGCCATACCAATTTTCAGAGCTAGTCCTAGTATCATAATGGTTGTAGGAATAAGATGTGATATCTCATTGATGCTTCATTGTCCTGTAATTCAGGCGTTAGTGGAGCTAGCAAATAGGATTATTGCTGCAGCTGTGGCTTGGGTGAGAAAGTATTTTGTTGAAGCTTCTACAGACCGTGGGTGGTGGTGTTGTGCTATTAGGGGGATGATTGCTAGTGTATTAATTTCTAAGCCTATTCATGCTATTAATCAATGAGAGCTTATGAATGTAATGGTAGTACCTAAGCCTAGACCTAGTAGAAGGAATGATATAATATAGGGGTTCATTAGTAAAGGGAGGGTTTTAACCTACATTTTTGGGGTATGGGCCCAAAAGCTTAATTTAGCTGACTTTACTTTAGGAAGTGGTGTAGTGGGAAGCACTAAGAGTTTTGATCTCTTAAGTGGGGTTCAAGTCCTCTCTTTCTAAGGAATTAGGGGGACTTTAACCCCCGTAATGCACTCTATCAAAGTGGTCCTTTAGTATTCAGGCATAATTCCTTTATACGTGGGGTGGAAGCCCTGCTAATGCTAGAGGTGTGGATAAATGTCAGATAACTAAGGCTAAGGTTAGTGGTAAGAAATTTTTTCAAATGAGGTGTATTAATTGGTCATATCGGAATCGTGGGTACGAGGCTCGAACCCATAAGAACACGACTGATAGTAGTGTTGCTTTTAATATAAGGTTAATTGTTGTAAGTTCTGGTAGTAAGGGAATGTGAGATGCCCCTAAGAATAGAATAGTCGATAGGGTGTTTATAAGTAAAATATTAGCATATTCTGCAAGGAAAAATAATGCAAAAGGGCCCCCTGCGTATTCAACATTAAAACCAGAAACAAGTTCTGATTCACCCTCTGTTAAATCAAACGGCGCCCGATTTGTTTCAGCTAATGTTGAGATGTACCATATTGCTGCTAAGGGTCATGTTGGGATAACTAGTCATAGGCTCTCTTGTGTGGTACCAAATGATTGTAGTGTGAAGTTTCCAGTGAAGATAACTAATGCTAGTAGGATTAATCCCAAACTTACTTCATATGAAATGGTTTGGGCTACGGCTCGTAATGCTCCGATTAGTGCATATTTTGAATTTGATGCTCATCCTGACCCTAAAATAGAGTAGACTGCAAGGCTTGATAATGCTAGAATAAGTAATAACCCTAAGTTAACATTAATAAAAGGGTGTGGTGTAGGTAAGGGGGCCCACAATATAAGAGCAAGTGTTAATGCTAGTATTGGGGTGATTAGAAACAAGATTGGGGAAGATGTGGATGGTTTAACTGGCTCTTTGATAAAAAGTTTCACCCCGTCTGCGATTGGTTGAAGTAATCCATAGGGTCCTACAATGTTAGGCCCTTTTCGGTGTTGTATGTAGCCTAATACTTTTCGTTCTAGTAAAGTTAAGAAAGCTACTGCTAGTAATACAGGAATAATGTATATTAGTGGGTTAATAATATGTGTTAAAATCATGGTAGTCATAGTTGAGGAGAGGATTTGAACCTCTGTTCAAAGGGCTTAGGTCTTTTGCAATAACCGGATTCTGCCACCTTAACATATAGTTATATTCTATTATTTTTTGTGTTTTTTCAACCTTTGATATTTTTTCAAGGGTTAAAAAGTGGGCTTGTTTTAAAACATGGGCCCATCCTTCTTGGTCCTTTCGTACTGAAGAAGGTCACATACATAGATAGAAACTGACCTGGATTACTCCGGTCTGAACTCAGATCACGTAGGACTTTAATCGTTGAACAAACGAACCCTTAATAGCGGCTACACCATTAGGATGTCCTGATCCAACATCGAGGTCGTAAACCCCCTTGTCGATAGGGACTCTCAAAGAGGATTGCGCTGTTATCCCTGGGGTAACTAGGTTCGTTAATCGGCTATTGCCGGATCTGTGGGTCAAATGTTCTGACACTTAGAAATGACATTCTTAGGTATAAGGTTTTACCTCAATCCTCACGGAGGTTTTGTATTACTCCGCGGTCGCCCCAACTAAAGATTTAAAATGAGGTTATTGTTTTACTGCCTTTTATTTGGCATTGATTTTTAAATAAATTCATTTATCATCTAAAGCTCCACAGGGTCTTCTCGTCTTATGGGTTTATTCCCGCTTCTGCACGGAAAGATCAATTTCATTAACTGGGGTAAGGAGACAGTTTAGCCCTCGTTATGCCATTCATACAGGTCTTTATTTAAAAGACAAGTGATTGCGCTACCTTTGCACGGTCAAAATACCGCGGCCGTTAAACATATGGTCACAGGGCAGGCGGGACCTCTTATTCATTTTGTAATGCAAGAGGCGGTGTTTTTGGTAAACAGGCGAGGTTAGTTATTTTTGCCGAGTTCCTTCTTACCCTTTTAGTTTATCCTAGTTGGCAATCCAGTGTGGGGTTGATGATTTTTGTTGTTGTTTTTTCTTGTTTTTTATTTTTACAACACTTCCCTCTGGTGGCGGGGTCATTAAGTTTCGGTGTTAGTTCGATCCGAGGCACACCTTTGCTAAAAGGAGAGAATCTTTAATTTCTCTTATTACTCATATTAACATTATCATTTTCATGTAAAATGGAAAGGCCTGATGAATTTAGGGGTTTTAGAGTAATTATCTGAATTAAAAGTTCATTAGTGCTTGAGCTTTAACGCTTTCTTTTTTGATGGCTGCTTTCAGGCCCACAAAGGCATGTGTATACTTTATTGTTTATGATCTTTGACCTCCTTTTAAGGTTGTATCCTATGTCAAAAGAGCTGAACCCCTTTTGACTAACTCTATAATATTATTAACTAAACCTATTTGTTGATTTTAAAGGGGTTTAGGGTATATTATAGGCTGAACTTATATTCATTTTTCAGGCAACCAGCTATAACCAAGCTCGTTTGGCTTATCACCTCTACTCGGAGATCACTCCAACCTTTTGCCACAGGTACGGATTTGTCCATTTGTATTGACTGTCTCGGAGTAGCTCGCTTAGTTTCGGGGTAGCAAACTAAAGGTCTCTTTGCTTGAGATGTCTTGTTAAACCATGATGCAAAAGGTACAAGATTTAATCTTTGCTATTATTTACTTAAATTATTTGTTTAATTTCTTTTTCAGCTTTCCCTTGCGGTACTATTTTTTTAGCTTCATATTCCTTTTCAGTCTCCCTTACTTAGGTTGTAAAATGTTTTAATACTATTTATTAGGGTATTAGGGGTTATTTTTAGTTTTTATTTGATTTTAGTGTGTGAGCTAGCATTTTAGTATCAGGGCAGTTCTATTTGCAAGAACAACTTCTCGGTGTAAGTGAGATGCTTTAACTACTTCAGCTATGCTCTGGTATTCCAAGCACACCTTCCGGTACACTTACCATGTTACGACTTGCCTCCCCTTGTTTTTATATGTGTTTTAATTAATTTTAGGTTATATTATTGGGGAGAGTGACGGGCGGTGTGTGCGCGCTTTAGAGCCGGTTTCAGATGAACACTCTATTTTCTTCTTACTGCTAAATCCTCCTTTAGGTTTATGTTTCAATATACCATCCGTATTCATTAGTAAATGAGTGTAGCCCATTTCTTCCCCTATTATAAACTACACCTCGACCTGACGTTTTGGGTTTAAACTAGTTTTGCTCACTATTGTTCTCTCACAAGGTAAGCTGACGACGGCGGTATATAAATTGATTAAGCAAAATAGGGTGAGGTTTAACGGGGGTTATCAGTTATAGAACAGGCTCCTCTAGGTGGGTGTAAAGCACCGCCAAGTCCTTTGGGTTTTAAGCTAAAGCTCGTAGTACCCTGGCGAGTATGATGTAATTAAAATACTTTTGTTTAAGACTATGCATAGTGGGGTATCTAATCCCAGTTTGTTTCATAGTTTTCGTGGGTTCAGTTTTGTAAAGTCACTTTCGTAAATGAGTCTCATATCTTCGGGTGCGTATGACAGCTTGGAAGATGTTTAACTTTAGTTGTTTAACACTTAACCACTCTTTACGCCGATTTCTATTATCTTGAGCCTCTCGTATAACCGCGGTGGCTGGCACGAGTTTTACCGGCCCTAAAAACCTTAACTAAGTCAAGTTTGCACTTATGGCTTAATGTTTATCACTGCTGAATTCCCTTGGGGGAGTGGCTAAGCAAGGTGTTGTGGGCAATTATATGTGCCTGATACCAGCTCCTTGATCTCATAAGAGGGTAAAGGGCATTCTCACGGGGGTGCGGATGCTTGCATGTGTAAGTTTGGTTGTAAATAATAGTAAAGCTAGGACCAAGCCTTTGTGCTTTCGGAACTTTCTGGGGTTCATAATAACATCTTCAGTGTTATGCTTTAAGTTTTAAGCTACGATAGCCTTCTAGTATTCTGTTTTGACCAGTATTAGTGAATGGGTGTAATACAATATATTTTTAAAAATTGGTAATATATAAATACAAAACTATACACCACTTGTACACTTATTAGGTGATCAATAATCTCTGGGTTTTGCTGTTTAAACCCTTTTTGTAATATTGATAGTAACCTTTGGGCTTTAGGGGGGTTGGGGGGTTTATTTTATTAAAACAGAAGGGGGGGCGACCTATAGGGAATATGGTATTTATTATGCTCTAGAAAAAAATTTATGCGATTCTTAAGTAATGTATTTTCAACACTACATATATATTACTCAGTAAGGAACGTATGTTCCACCTTCTATCATAGGGCCGTGTGCACTCTGAAATGTTCACGAAAGGAGAAAAAAAAAAGGAACCAGCTGCCCCTGTGGAGAGAACGCTCGGCTTGGGGGGTAACGAGTCGAAGGTTTAACACCATTAGTCAATGTAAGCGTCGATAAAAGTGTGCGGATTAATAAACTTAATGGACCTGAAAAAGGAGGAGATGCCAGGAATAATTCACCTTTTAGGTAACAACCCTTCAATTAGGGCTCCTGACCATCAATAACCGTTATCCTTAAGAAATAGATTGTTTGGTAGGCTCTTACTACATATCTTACTCTAGTTAATGATATTTGGAGTCCTGGTATATCATCACTTATGAGTATAGTGTTAGGTCTTAAATTTCTCAGCATTTAAATTTGTGATGCTTAATTAATAATTTTTAGGTTTATGTCTACCTTAGTTTAATATTATTAATTTATGGTTTACATAAATTAATGGTTTTTATACATATATGTTCTAGGGGATTAATAGTATGCACTATGTATATATATATACATAATATTTCATATATGTACCAGAAAATATTTTAACATAGAATACCAGCTTTGGGAGCCGGCGGCGGGAGTTCGACTCTCCTTTTTCTGAGCAGTGGGGAGGGGTTTAACCTCCGACCTCCGGTTTACAAAACCGGCGCTCTGATGCTGAGCTACAAATGCAATTTCATTTAAGAATTTTATTTTCCATTCAACCTGATATAGGTAAAGCTGCTAAAAAGATAAGGAAGTAAATAACTGATGCCAGTTGACCGATTAAGATATACGGAGGTTCTACAGGCATTCCTCCAATTCATGTTAAAATTATCATATCTGCTACTAACATCCAAAATATAAGTTGACCAAAAGGTCGGAAGGTGAGCCCCCGTTGTTTGGATGTGTGAAGGATTGGGACCAGTATTAGCACTAAAATTGAGAACAATAAAGCTAACACACCCCCTAGTTTGTTAGGGATTGATCGTAGGATAGCATAAGCAAATAGAAAATATCATTCAGGTTTGATATGAGGCGGGGTTACTAAAGGGTTGGCTGGGATGAAGTTATCGGGGTCTCCTAGAATATTAGGTGTAAATAGGGCAATTGATGTGAGTATAATTAACAAGGCGGCGAATCCTAATAGGTCTTTATATGAGAAATAAGGGTGGAATGAGATTTTATCTGCGTCAGAATTAATTCCGGCAGGGTTATTTGACCCTGTCTCATGGAGGAAAAGTAGGTGGACTATAGATGCGGCTGCGATTACGAATGGGAGTAGGAAATGGAATGCGAAGAATCGGGTTAGGGTAGCGTTATCTACAGAAAATCCCCCCCACACTCATTGTACTAAATCGTTTCCGATGTAAGGCACAGCTGATATTAGGTTAGTAATTACTGTGGCTCCTCAAAAGGATATTTGTCCTCAGGGTAGTACGTAGCCTACAAATGCGGTGGCTATTACTAGGAGTAGAAGTACGACTCCAACATTTCAGGTTTCTTTGTATAAATATGATCCATAATAAAGTCCCCGTGCAATGTGTATGTAAATACAGATGAAAAAGAATGATGCTCCGTTAGCATGTATGTTGCGGATTAGTCAA
Organism: Hippocampus zosterae; assembly: GCF_025434085.1. Classification (NCBI taxonomy): domain Eukaryota; kingdom Metazoa; phylum Chordata; class Actinopteri; order Syngnathiformes; family Syngnathidae; genus Hippocampus; species Hippocampus zosterae. The sequence continues at coordinate 11,462 of NW_026262895.1, read as the reverse complement.
CCGTAGTTTACATCTCGGCAAATGTGTGTTACTGAGGAGAAAGCTGTTGCAATATCTGAAGTGTAATGTATTGCTAGAAATAGTCCTGTGATAATTTGAGCTATTAAGCACAATCCTAGCAGTGATCCAAAGTTTCATCACACGGAGATGTTAGATGGTGCAGGGAGGTCTACAAAGGCGCTGTTGGCAATTTTAAGAATAGGGTGGGTTTTTCGAAGGTTGGCCATTAGGGTTTTTATAGTTGAATTACAACGGTGGTTTTTCAAGCCATTAGTCCTGGTTAAAATCCTGGTAAAAATTATGACTTATTTGATATTTTTGTTATTAATAGGGTTAATTTTTGGTTTAATTGCGGTGGCTTCTAATCCTTCGCCATATTTTGCTGCTTTGGGACTGGTGGTTGTAGCTGGGATGGGTTGCGGAGTTATGGTGAGTTTTGGAGGGCCTTTTTTATCTTTAGTTTTATTTTTAATTTATCTAGGAGGGATGTTAGTTGTTTTTGCATATTCTGCTGCTTTGGCTGCTGAAGCTTATCCTGAGAGTTGAGGTAGTTGATCAGTTGCAGTTTACGGGGCTTTATATTTATTAGGGGTGATTTTGGCTTTATTTTATTTTTACGGGGGGTGGTATGAAAGTTCTTGAGTGCCTGTAGATGAGATAGCTGGTTTATCAATATTTCGAGGGGATATGTCTGGAGTGGCTTTGATGTATTCTTCGGGGGGTTGGGTGTTGATTATTAGTGCTTGAGTTCTTTTATTAACTTTATTTGTTGTGTTGGAGTTAACACGGGGTCTTGCTCGTGGCACACTTCGAGTGGTTTAAATCAATAATGCTATGGTTAGAGTAAGGGTTAAAATAAATAGTATTAAGTAGGTTTTAATTATACCTTTTTGAGTGTTGCTTGTAGTTGTAATTAAAGGCATATTTAAGGTTGATAGGGCCTTAGGGCCAATTTTTTCTAATCATGTTATGTCAATATTTTGGGAGGCAATGTTTTGTCCTAATTGAAGTGAGAGTTTTATAGGTAGTCGGTGTATGATGGATGGGTAAAATCCTAATATATTAGAAAATGAGTGGGGGGCTTGTTTTGGGGTGATGCTTAATTGTTTAGATGTATTACGAGCTATTTCTAAAGCTGTGATAAGTCCAAGTACTGTTACAATTAGGGCAGCTATTTTAGCGTATTGTGGTATAGTTATAACTGGGTTTTTTACAGGAGTTATGTTTGATGTAATGATCAATCCTGAGATAATGCTTCCTCAAGCTAGTCGTTTAATTGGGTTGATAACTGATTTATTGTTCTCATTAATAGGGGATAAAGAGTTGAATCGTGGATAGCCTATGGTTACATAATAGACAATTCGCAGGCTGTAAACCGCTGTGAATGAGGTGGCAACTAAGGTTAATAAGAGGGCTCAGGCGTTTAAATACGAGGTGTTTACTGATTCAATAATGGCGTCTTTTGAGAAAAATCCGGCTAGGAAGGGCGTTCCTGTTAAAGCTAAGCTACCCAAAGTTAGTGAGGATGAGGTGAAGGGGGTGAGGAAGTGTATTCCTCCTATTTTTCGAATGTCTTGTTCATCATTTAGGCTGTGAATTAATGATCCGGAGCATAAGAATAATATTGCTTTAAAGAAAGCATGGGTACAGATGTGAAGGAAGGCTAATTGGGGTTGATTGAGACCAATTGTAACTATTATCAACCCTAGTTGACTAGATGTGGAAAATGCTACAATTTTTTTGATATCATTTTGTGTTAGAGCGCAAATGGCTGTGAACAAAGTGGTTAATGCCCCAAGACAAAGGCATGTTGTCAGGATAGCAGGGTTATTTTCTATTAAAGGACTTATCCGAATAAGTAAAAAGATCCCAGCAACTACTATTGTGCTGGAGTGTAATAGGGCAGATACCGGAGTAGGGCCCTCTATGGCTGAGGGTAATCATGGGTGTAACCCAAATTGAGCTGATTTCCCTGTTGCAGCTAGGACTAGTCCTATTAGTGGTAGAGTAAGATCTTTGTTTTCAGCTAGTGAAAACATTTGGCTAATTTCCCAAGAGTTTAGGTTTATAGCAATTCAGGCTATGAATAAAATTAACCCAATATCTCCGATTCGATTATATACAACCGCTTGGATGGCAGCCACATTGGCGTCAGCTCGTCCATACCATCACCCAATTAAAAGGAAGGATATGATCCCGACCCCCTCTCAACCGATAAATAGTTGAAATATGTTATTTGAGGTTACTAAGACTAATATAGCGATTAAGAATACTAACAGGTATTTAAAAAATCGGTTTATAACGGGGTCAGAGTGTATATATCAGGATGCAAACTCAAGGATAGACCATGTAACGTATAAGGCTACAGGGGTGAAAATTACGGAATATAAGTCGAATTTGAAGCTAATATTAATATCAAAAGTTGATGTATTTATTCAAGTTCAGGTGGTGATAATAGTTTCTAATCCTTCATTAATAAACATTGTTAAGGGTAGTAGGCTGATTATAAATGCTATTTTGACTGAATTTTTAACTCAAGTAATAGATCAATTAGATGGGTAGGGTTTTGTTGTTATTGTTGAAATTAAAGGTGTTAGTAAAAAGGTAAAGATAATTAGGAGACTTGAGGATATTATTAAAGAGGTGGGGTGCATAACTACTGCTTGGATTTGCACCAAGGGTTTTTGGTTCCTAAGACCAACGGATTAACTAATATCCTTCAGAAGTCTCGAGTGAGCTTCGGGGTTAAACCAAAGGGGCAAAAATTAGCAGTTTATGTTGTCTTCGGACCTCTCTCGGTGGATAAAAGGATTTTAACCTTTATTTTTAGAATCACAATCTAATATTTTTCTTAAACTATACCTACAGAAAACTCAACCTCATAATAGCTCAGGTTTTATGATTAAAAGAATAAGCGGGATTAGGTGGAGTGTTATGATTAAGTGTTCTCGGGAGTGTGATGGTTCTATGTGGAGAAGGTGGTTTGTTAGGGGGCCCCGTTGGGTTGTAAGGAATAAGTATAGTGAGTATGCTGCAGTGATTAATGTTCCAAGTCCTGTAATAATTAAGGTTCAAGGCGATCAATTAAATAAAGATGAGATGATTATTAACTCCCCCATTAGGTTAGGTAGGGGTGGTAAAGCTATGTTTGCTAAACTAGCAGTAAATCACCATGTGGCCATTAGGGGTATAATTATTTGAAGACCTCGTGCTAAAACTATGGTTCGGCTATGTGTTCGTTCATAATTTGTGTTTGCTAGACAAAATAGTGCGGATGAGGTAAGTCCGTGTGCGATTATTAACACCAATGCTCCAGTGAAACCTCATGGGGTTTGAATAAGAATACCTGTTGTAACCAGTCCTATATGGCTTACTGAAGAATAAGCGATAAGGGACTTTAAATCATTTTGTCGTAAACAAATTAAGCCAGTTATGATGATTCCCCACAAAGCTAGGACTATAAAAGGGTAGCTTAGTTGTTTAGATAAAGGCTCTAAAATGTTTATTAACCGTATCATACCATAGCCTCCTAATTTTAGTAGTACTGCGGCAAGGATTATAGATCCTGCAATTGGTGCCTCAACATGAGCTTTAGGTAGTCATAAATGGACCCCGTAAAGTGGTATTTTTACAAGGAAGGCTATTAGACAGCCCGCCCATCATACTTTATCACTCAAGTAAATAAGACTTAGGGGGTTAGAGTATTGTAGGGTTAGTATTGATAAAGAGCCTGTTTTGTTTTGAAGCATTAGTAGTGCAACAAGAAGTGGTAGGGATCCTGCTAAAGTATAGAACAGGAAGTAGGTTCCTGCATTTAACCGTTCTGTTTGGTTACCTCATCGGGTAATAATTAATAAGGTTGGGATTAAAGTGGCTTCAAATATTACGTAAAACATAATTAATTCTGTGGCACTGAATGCTAAAATAAGGAATACTTGTAAAGATGTGAGAAGTGAGATATACATTCGTTGTCGATTAAGGGGGTCATTAGTTGTGTGGTTTTGGCTAGCAAGGATTATTAGTGGAAGAAGTCAGCATGTGAGAATTAGTAAGGGGGTTGATAATGGGTCTGTAGCTATTAATCCGTTTAAATTTGACCAGGCGGTCTCAGAAGGCCAAATAAGCCAAGTTAAGGTGAGTAGAGCAATGATAAGACTATGTGTTAATGTAGATAACCACAGTCATTTTTTAGGGGTAAGTCATGTTGTGGGGATTATTATGATCGTTGGAATAAGGATTTTTAACATTGTAAGATGTTTAGGGCTTGAAGGCGGTCGGTTCCATGTGTGCGAGAGGTTGCTACCAGAAGGGCTAATCCTGCACTTGCTTCACATGCTGAAAAAGCGAGTATTAGTATGGGGGTGGGTGAGAAGTTGATTGAGTTTAATTGAAGTGTTCATAAGGATAGGGCAACATATAATGATAACATTATTCCTTCTAAACATAAGAGAGCAGATAATAAGTGGTTTCGGTGAAAAGTAAGTCCTATAAGTCCTAAAATAAATGTTGTTGAAAAAGCAAAATGCACAGGTGTCATAAAACGATCGTGGATTTTAACCACGTGCTTTTGAGCCGAAATCAAGTGTTTTAATTATACTAATCGTTTATTCAGCTCATTCTAGGCCACCTTGGATTCACTCATAGATTAAACCTAGGGTTAGAAGAACAACAACTGATGACGCCCATATGAATGTATAGGAGGGGGATGTTAGTTGTATACCTCACGGGAGTGGGAGGAGTAGAGCAATTTCTAAGTCGAATAGGAGGAATAAAATTGCTACGAGAAAAAATCGTAGTGAGAAGGGAAGTCGGGCGGAGCCTAAGGGGTCAAAGCCACACTCGTAGGGCGATAGTTTTTCTACATCAGGATTTATTTGAGGTAATCAGAATGAGACTAAGGCTAATAAAACAGAAAGAGTGGTTGTGATTAATAAAGTTGTAATTAATAGGTTCATTATCTTTTCTTGGGGTTTAACCAAGACCGGGTGATTGGAAGTCACTCATACTTTTTAGTACTAAAAAGATAAGATCCTCATCAATAAATTGAGACATAAAGGAATAATCATACAACATCTACAAAATGTCAGTATCATGCGGCAGCTTCAAACCCAAAGTGGTGTTGTGATGTGAAGTGGTATTGAATTTGTCGGACTAAGCAAACTGCTAGGAATGTTGATCCAATGATAACATGTAATCCGTGGAATCCTGTCGCTACAAAGAATGTTGATCCATAAACGCCATCAGCGATTGTGAAGGGGGCTTCATAATATTCTATCGCTTGAAGGAACGTAAAGTAGAAACCTAAGAGAATAGTCAGGGTGAGTGAGTGGATGGCTTGTTTTCGTTCACCTTCTATAATGCTATGGTGAGCTCAAGTTACTGTAACACCAGAGGCAAGTAGAACTGCTGTGTTAAGTAGAGGCACTTCAAAAGGATCAAGTGTGATAACTCCAGAAGGGGGTCAACAACCGCCTAGTTCTGGGGTTGGGGCCAGGCTAGAGTGGTAGAAAGCTCAAAAGAATCCTAGAAAAAAGAAAACTTCTGAGGTGATAAATAGGATTATACCATATCGCAACCCCTTTTGTACTGGGGGGGTATGGTGCCCTTGGAATGTCCCCTCTCGGATAATATCACGTCATCATTGGATTATTGTTAAAAGCAGTAAGATTAACCCAACTGTTATTAGAATAGTTGAGTTAAAATGGAATCAAATAGCTAACCCTGAAGTTATTAGAAGGGCTGCGATTGCACCTGTAAGGGGTCAGGGGCTTGGGTCTACTATGTGGTATGCATGTGCTTGGTGGGCCATTAAACGTTTTCTTGTAAATAAAGACTTAGTAGTAATACGAATACATAAGCTTGAATTATAGCAACAGCTACTTCTAATAATGTAAGCAAGAATAATAAAATTGTTGTTAGTAATGCCACTGTGGGTATTAGGGGTATAAGGACAAATGCTGCTGTTGCAATAAGCTGGATTAATAGGTGCCCCGCGGTTAAATTTGCTGTTAGTCGAACACCCAGGGCAACAGGCCGAATAAATAGGCTAATTGTTTCAATAATAACAAGCACAGGGATTAGTAATACAGGTGTGCCTTCTGGCAATAGGTGGCCTAAGGAGTGTGTGGGTTGGTTTCGCATCCCGATAATAACAGTTGCTAGTCATAATGGTACAGCTAGTCCTATGTTTAAGGAGAGTTGAGTTGTAGGAGTGAAAGTGTAAGGAAGTAGTCCGAGTATATTTAAAGAAATCAGGAAGATTATTAATGAGGCTAAGATTAGTGCCCATTTATGACCTGAAGTATTTAAGGGAAGTAGAAGTTGTTTTGTGAATAGATTAATAAACCAGTTTTGTAATGTAAGGAGGCGGTTGTTTATCCAACGAGAAGAGGGGGTTGGGAATATGATTCAAGGTAGTAAAATAGCTAAAGCTATTAGTGGGATACCTAAAAATATGGGACTAATAAATTGGTCAAAAAAGCTTAGTGTCATTGTCAGTTTCAAGGGGTTGTTTTTAATGTTTTACTGCTTAAAACATTTGGTTCATTAGGGTATTTGTGTGCTATGACTTTAGGTGGAATAATGATAGTAAAAACTAATCATGTAAATAGGAGAATTATTAATCAAGGTGTGGGATTTAATTGAGGCATGTCGCTAAGGGTGGTCGGGAGTCACCAATTTTTAGCTTAAAAGGCTAACGCTGAGGTCCTGTTTAGCTTCTTAACGAGGCGTCTTCAAGTATTAGAGATGATCAGTTTTCAAATTGTTGTAATGGTACTGCTTCTACTACAATAGGCATGAAGCTGTGGTTAGCACCACAGATTTCTGAACATTGTCCATAAAACACGCCTGGTCGTGATGTGATAAAAGCTGTTTGATTAAGTCGTCCTGGTACTGCATCCATTTTAACCCCTAAAGAAGGGACTGCTCATGAGTGGAGTACATCTTCTGCAGATACTAATACTCGAATAGGTGATTCAACTGGGATTACTATACGGTGATCTGCTTCTAATAGTCGGAATTGACCTGGCGTAAGGTCTTGAGTTGGGATTATGTAGGAATCGAAGGCCAAATCTTCATAATCAGTATACTCGTAACTTCAGTATCACTGATGTCCAACTGCTTTGATTGTTAGATGAGGATCATTCACTTCATCCATAAGGTATAGGATTCGTAGTGATGGGAGGGCGATTAGAATAAGAATAATTGCAGGAAGAACAGTTCAAATAATTTCAATCTCTTGTGAGTCTAATAAGAATTTGTTTGTTAGTTTAGTAGTTACTATGGCTACAATAATATAAAGCACTAAGGTGCTGATCAGAAATACAATTATTAATGCATGATCATGAAAATGAAGTAATTCTTCTATTACAGGTGATGCTGCGTCTTGAAAACCTAGTTGGGAGGGATAAGCCATTATTTAAGATATGTAGGGGTTTAACCAACAACTCTGCCTTGACAAAGCAGTATAATATTTTACTAATATCTTGGTTAATTAAATAAAGAAAGTGACAGAACGGTTATGTGGGTGGCTTGAAACCATTTTATGGGGGTTCAATTCCCTCCTTTCTCGTCTAATTGTTTGCTTGTACTTGAACAAAGGCAGGTTCCTCAAATGTGTGGTATGGTGGTGGACATCCGTGCAGTCATTCAATATTTGTTGAGGTTAGTTCAACTGTTAGCACTTCTCGTTTAGCAGCGAATGCTTCTCAAATAATAAATAAGAATATGATTACGGCGATTAAAGACACAAGCGATCCAATAGAGGAGACAGTGTTTCATAATGAGTATGCGTCTGGGTAATCAGAGTATCGGCGTGGTATACCAGCTAATCCTAAGAAGTGTTGAGGGAAGAATGTTAGGTTTACACCAGCAAATATTACACCAAAATGAATTTTGGTTCAAGAGCTGTGTAGTGTATAACCTGTAAATAAGGGAAACCAGTGCACAAATCCTGCTATAATTGCAAATACAGCACCTATTGAGAGAACATAGTGGAAATGAGCAACTACGTAATAAGTATCATGTAATACAATATCTAAAGAGGAGTTTGCTAACACAATACCTGTTAGTCCTCCAACAGTAAATAAAAAGATGAACCCCAGAGCTCATAATAGGGGGGTTTCTCATTTAATAGAGCCTCCGTGAAGTGTGGCTAATCAGCTAAATACTTTTACACCAGTAGGAATGGCGATAATTATGGTTGCTGAGGTAAAGTATGCTCGTGTATCTACATCTATCCCCACAGTGAACATATGATGAGCTCAAACAATAAACCCTAGAAGTCCAATTGCTATTATTGCTCACACTATTCCTATATAACCAAAAGGTTCTTTTTTACCAGAGTAGTAGGCTACAATATGTGAGATCATGCCGAAACCTGGTAGGATAAGAATATAAACTTCAGGATGCCCAAAGAATCAGAATAAGTGTTGGTAAAGGATAGGGTCTCCTCCTCCAGAAGGATCAAAAAATGTTGTATTTAAGTTTCGATCTGTGAGAAGTATGGTAATACCAGCCGCCAGAACAGGAAGTGAAAGTAATAGTAAAACTGCGGTCACTAAAACTGCTCACACAAATAACGGTGTTTGATATTGAGAAATTGACGGGGGTTTTATGTTAATAATAGTAGTAATAAAGTTAATTGCTCCTAGAATAGATGAAATACCTGCTAAATGGAGAGAGAAAATTGTTAAATCTACAGAAGCTCCAGCATGGGCCAGGTTACCAGCTAATGGTGGGTAAACAGTCCAACCTGTTCCTGCCCCCGCTTCTACTCCGGATGAAGCAAGGAGAAGTAGGAAGGAAGGAGGTAATAATCAGAAACTCATATTATTCATTCGAGGAAAGGCTATGTCAGGTGCCCCAATTATTAATGGGACTAATCAGTTGCCGAAACCTCCGATTATAATTGGTATGACTATGAAGAAAATCATTACAAAAGCATGAGCAGTAACGATAACATTATAGATTTGATCGTCTCCTAGTAAAGCTCCCGGCTGACTTAGTTCTGCTCGGATTAAAAGGCTGAGTGCAGTGCCGACTATTCCGGCCCAAGCACCAAATACTAAGTATAGGGTGCCGATGTCTTTGTGATTGGTTGAGAAAAATCATCGCGTGATTGCCACAGGTAGGATGGCTGAGTAAGCGGTGGATTGTAACCCCACATACAGAGGTTTAAGCCCTCTTCATACCAAGCCTTGAGGTGTTTTACACATAAGATTGCAAATCTTAAGTGGCCAATTAATTTTTGCCGGGGCTTTCCCCCCGCCTTTCCGCCTTTCAAGGCGGGGGGAAAGTAGATGGATGCTCGCTGGTTAGAGTGTCTAGCTGTTAACTAGGAAATTGTAGGATCGAGGCCTTCCCATCTAGTAAGGCTTTAGCTTAATTAAAGTGTCTGTTTTGCATACAGTAGATGTGGGTTAATTTCCCGCAAGTCTTATCAAGAGTTAGAGGATTTTCACTTCTACTTAAGGCTTTGAAGGCCTTTGGTCTTTTATTAACCTAAACTCTTAGTTGATTAAAGTTATTATGCTAGGTAAAATGGGGAGTATTATTAATGATATGATGGTGGAGATGGATAGGTGAATAATAGGTTGCTTGGTGTGATACCGTCACTGGTTGGTTATAGGGGTAGTATTTGGTGAAAGGGTTAGTGTTATAGCATATGAGAGTCGCAGGTAAAAATATAGGCTTAGTAAAGCAGATAATGCTGTAATTGTTGCAATAGTATTAAGTTCTTGTTTTGTTAGTTCTGATAAGATTATTCACTTTGGTCCAAACCCTGTAAGTGGTGGTAACCCCCCTAATGATAGTAGGACAAGGGGAGCTAGTGCGGTGATTGTAGGAGATTTTGATCATGATGTAGCTAGTGAGTTGATAGAAGTTGTTTTATTTACTTTGAATAAGCTGAATACAGAAAGTGTTATAAGGATGTAGATTAGAAGAGTTAGTAGTGTTAGTGAGGGTGAAAACTGTAGGACAAGGATTATTCATCCAATATGGGCAATTGATGAGTATGCCAAGATCTTTCGCAATTGCGTTTGGTTTAAGCCCCCCCAGCCCCCCACTATGGTTGATATAACTGCTATTGTGATTAATACAGGGTTATTTAGGTTTATTTGTATTAGTAAGGAAAATGGTGCTAGCTTTTGTCATGTTGATATGATTAACCCTGTGGTTAGATCAAGTCCTTGAAGTACTTCTGGTATTCATGTGTGGAGAGGTGCCATACCAATTTTCAGAGCTAGTCCTAGTATCATAATGGTTGTAGGAATAAGATGTGATATCTCATTGATGCTTCATTGTCCTGTAATTCAGGCGTTAGTGGAGCTAGCAAATAGGATTATTGCTGCAGCTGTGGCTTGGGTGAGAAAGTATTTTGTTGAAGCTTCTACAGACCGTGGGTGGTGGTGTTGTGCTATTAGGGGGATGATTGCTAGTGTATTAATTTCTAAGCCTATTCATGCTATTAATCAATGAGAGCTTATGAATGTAATGGTAGTACCTAAGCCTAGACCTAGTAGAAGGAATGATATAATATAGGGGTTCATTAGTAAAGGGAGGGTTTTAACCTACATTTTTGGGGTATGGGCCCAAAAGCTTAATTTAGCTGACTTTACTTTAGGAAGTGGTGTAGTGGGAAGCACTAAGAGTTTTGATCTCTTAAGTGGGGTTCAAGTCCTCTCTTTCTAAGGAATTAGGGGGACTTTAACCCCCGTAATGCACTCTATCAAAGTGGTCCTTTAGTATTCAGGCATAATTCCTTTATACGTGGGGTGGAAGCCCTGCTAATGCTAGAGGTGTGGATAAATGTCAGATAACTAAGGCTAAGGTTAGTGGTAAGAAATTTTTTCAAATGAGGTGTATTAATTGGTCATATCGGAATCGTGGGTACGAGGCTCGAACCCATAAGAACACGACTGATAGTAGTGTTGCTTTTAATATAAGGTTAATTGTTGTAAGTTCTGGTAGTAAGGGAATGTGAGATGCCCCTAAGAATAGAATAGTCGATAGGGTGTTTATAAGTAAAATATTAGCATATTCTGCAAGGAAAAATAATGCAAAAGGGCCCCCTGCGTATTCAACATTAAAACCAGAAACAAGTTCTGATTCACCCTCTGTTAAATCAAACGGCGCCCGATTTGTTTCAGCTAATGTTGAGATGTACCATATTGCTGCTAAGGGTCATGTTGGGATAACTAGTCATAGGCTCTCTTGTGTGGTACCAAATGATTGTAGTGTGAAGTTTCCAGTGAAGATAACTAATGCTAGTAGGATTAATCCCAAACTTACTTCATATGAAATGGTTTGGGCTACGGCTCGTAATGCTCCGATTAGTGCATATTTTGAATTTGATGCTCATCCTGACCCTAAAATAGAGTAGACTGCAAGGCTTGATAATGCTAGAATAAGTAATAACCCTAAGTTAACATTAATAAAAGGGTGTGGTGTAGGTAAGG
>NW_026262894.1:0-32217 GCF_025434085.1 Hippocampus zosterae | reverse complement strand
AAGCCGCCCCAACCGTCGAATTGCCCATGATCGAGACCAGCTCGATCCTGGCATCGATGAGGCTGGTGGGCAGCAGCGGGAATGAAAAGCACTAGGGCCACTGAGGGGTGTTGGTGCTGTCGCGGGTTTTCGTGATGAAGGTGGCCTTGTCAGTGGTCAGGACCACTCGACAGGCCTTTTCGCTCATCCGGCTCACTGAGACATCGCCTTTGAAGTCGTAGAGGAAAAGAGTCCTCCTCGGCTGGGGACGCAGGTTCCGGCTGGATTTCACCACCGGTTCTGGGTCTGGTTCTGGCTCCGGCTTGTCTTTGATAGGCTCCTGCCTGGTCTGGTAGTCGCCGCGGTAATAGGTGAGTTCAGAGAGCCCTTCTTGGCATTGTCGGAGTCGATGATGGGAAGGGTGAGGGTGCCCTCCTTGCCCTTGAGGCTTGTGAAAGGCAGGTTGGCGTAACCGATAATATCGTTCTTTATGAGGTCCTTGTCCATTATTTCGATCAGGTAGTCCGCGATCTTGTACTCGAAGGTCAGGTGCTACGTCCACTTGAGGGGAGGCTCAGGCTTTTCGATTACTGCCGTTTTGAGGACAGTGTCGCCCTGGCTGATCTTCACGAAGGGGTCGGGCAGGTCTCCGGTCAGTTACTTTTCGAGGACCAAGTCGGCCTCGAGATTGTAGATGTTGACTGCGCTGCCGGGCTCAAAATCTGCTTTCCGGAGCAGTTCGTACTTCATGCTGAGGGTGCAGGTTTTTTCGTCCTTGAGTTGGAGTGCGAGCTCAACAGTGCTCTAGGTGGAACTCAGTGCGGGCAGGCTTGCCTCTCCGGCTAGCTCCTCAGTGAGGTTGTCCACTTCGAAGGCCTGCACGTTCCAGGCCCCCTACAGCGGCAAGTAGATATTTCGCTTGAAAGTGACGTGCTGGCCTTTCTGGACCTCAGTCTTGACGGTCAAGACGCCGTTAGTGAAGGACAGGTAGGGCTCCATGGCGCCGAAAGTGTCGAGGTCCTTGGCGAAGGAGGCCTTCACTTCGGTGATGAGCAGCAGGTCCATGAATAAATGAGATTAATGTATCTTAGGATAGCTGGGATCGGCGGGGTCATGCCTGGGCCTGGGTCCAGTCCAGACGGATGTTGGGCTGGGGGGAGGCCTGTCCGTCCTCCAGGGGCACGATCATCTGGTCGTAACTGCCCTTCACGCGGTTACCGTTCGCGAATACCCACTCTCCAGTCCCCACAGGCTTGTTGTGCTCGAACTTGCCTTCGAAGTAAGTGCCGTTCGGGAACAGCCACTGGCCCTCGACCAGTTTGCCCTCGTGCCAACGGCCCTTCAAACGCATGCAGTGTCGTTGAACACGTAGGTGCCTTGTCCGTGCTTGAGGCCCCGGTGCCATTGCCCTGAGTAGACATCCTTGTTAGGGTAGGTGTATAGTCCCTCACCTTCCTTCTGACCCTCGGCCCAGTCACCGTAGTACTCGCTCTTGTCCGCGTACCAGATCCGGCCGATTCCGTGCTTCTTGTCATGGCGGAACTCGCCCTCATAGCGGTCGGTGTTGGCGTAGGTGTACTTGCCACGGCCGTTCCTCTGGCCGTTTTTCAAACTGGCCCTAGTAGACCTCACCGTTGGGGTAGTTCGCAGTGGCCTTGCCAGTGAACCCCGCGAGGAGTTGGTTGGTTCCTGCCCCTCGACCAGCAGCTCATAAGGCTTCACCTCCTTGGGCTCTTAATCGGCCATCGAAATAAATAATGAGATTGAACTGTTACATTGAGTCATCGGTGTCTACCGAGGGCCCGCGCAATGTGGAACTCGAAGTCAACCCTCCGACTCCATCGAGGAGGCCAAGATCAAGCTGTCGCTGGTAGTGCCCGACCTGAATATTACTGAAATTCAGATGTCACGGGGCCACGAAAAGCTAAAGGACGAAGTGCTATCCGAGATCTGCTGGTGAAATACAACGGGGCTTTCAACATCCGCGTGTCACGGATCGAAGGGTGCTGTAATCTCATATGAAGGTCATTAATTTGGGGCGTTCTTCCGAGCAGCTCTATTCGTCCGAGGTGAACTCCCAGAAGGGCAGCTTCTCCCGCTACCGAGATTTGTCTCTGGAGCGGGAGCGCCGGGCTGCCTTCTTTTTCATATTAAAATCACTCTATTCTGATCTGGACGCAGGGCAGGACTTATCTGCTCCGCACTAGCACCTAGATATCCTACAGCACCTGCTCGAATAGGGATAGTCCTTCTATCGCGAACTCGGTCACCTGTCGGTCCCCCACTACCCTCACCCCGAACCAGCGACCCTCCCCTCGCCGCTTCCCCTCTGCGGCCTTCCTGGTGGGCTCCACGAATTTTACCTTTGCCAGGTTGATTTCCGAGTCGACCCGGCCATCCTTTAGTAGGACGAGGCTGTCTTTGGCTTCGATAATAGCAGTATCCGATAGCCATAGCCTTTCGGCAACCGCTCATCGCTGGGAGAGAGTTAGGGGCTGCCCGAGAGGGAATGGGAAAGGCGTTTGTAACAGTCCACTCCAACGGTTAGATTGGCGATGGCCTGTCTTAGGCTTTATTCGCTCACTCGCTGGGCAACTCGGGCTGGGGTCTTCACACTGCCACCTTACGAGGCCACGCTGGCATGATGCCTGTTGGTCCAGAGCTGATACTGCCTCATTTTTTCAGCAAGCACCTCCCTCAAGCCGCCCTAACCCGGCAGTTCCTGCTCCACCAGCATTTCAAGGCTCTCGATTTCAAAGACCAGATCAGCAAAAGCGCAGGCCATAACGACAGCTTTATAATCTTGCAGAATTCAAATGCAGATCCATCGAACCCTCCGCTAGAACTACTATGCGGATTGCTGCTCTTGCGCTGCCTTGGTGGCCCTCGCTCTGTATTATCTGGCCCTGGCAGTCCCTTTCTACGTCACGTTCAGCGGCCGACCCATGTGGGGCATCCTTTCCCTCACCCCCCTCCGGGCTGATTTCCAGCCTACAGGGGAATTCCTCTTACTCCTACGCAAAAGTGACGGCAGCAGCGTCTATTATACAAATACACTGCTGCAGACATTGGACGGACAGACAGTACAAACCGCTGACTTTAGGCTCAATTCAGAATCAGAACACTTGATCGAGGGAGAACTGACCCTCCCATCTGCCGAGTCTGACGTGCTCACTGCGGATCTGTTCATTCCGCTGTCCATCAGCAACCGCACCAGTGTGCCGAGCTTCGAGCTGTCAACGCTGGCCCTGCTCTCCGCAGATGTGCAGGCCGCAGGGTCAATCACTCTGGCAGGTAGCCTGGCCTTATCCCCAGACACAATTCTGGACTCCACCCGAACCACAAAGGCAGTCGGGCTAGTGATGCAGAGACTGGACGGCACTCCTATCGAGCAATCATCAGAGCTGTACTAGCTGACCCGCAGCATTGAGTACAAAGTCGACGTGGTAGTCAGTCGCTACCCAGTGGCTTCGGAGCAAGGACTGACAACGGTAAAGCTAAGTTTGGGGACTGAGCCTTGGCAGAAGGTGATCGTGAAACCATCATATGCAGAGTCCCTGAAGCGGAACTGGGTGGAGTACCTGTCCTTCCTGGTGCCAGCCGGCTTGCTTGCGGGGCTGCTCCTGAGCAGTATCTTCAAATCTGGGATGGTGCAGACTAGCAGGCCGAGTGGAGTGATATTTATTATATGCAAAAAAAATACAACCTGGAGCAGGAAATCAAGGGCAGACACTTAATCCTCAAGTTCAGCGATGTCAAGGCAGACCTCACCCTCAAATTGATGACGGGGCTGGTCAAATAGTTCAAGTAAATGAATAACATCGAGCTCATAGCTGGAGAGGATAAAACAAAGGAACTTGAGTTCACTGAGACCGGCAAGTCAAAGTTTAACCTGATTCTCAAGGGAGAAGGAGCTCGGACCTAGTTCATCACGATCTATCGGCCTTCCTTCATCGAAGAGGTCGAATTTGAGACGGTTTACGATGGCGGCAGCAGTTTCACCAAAGTTATGGAGAACATACCACCATCGAAGATCAAAGACCTGCTGCAGAGCATGGGGTGATCATCGCCATCGTCCTGCTCGGCCACTTCCTGCACACCTATTTTTTCAACATGAAGGCTCCAGAATGAATGATATCAGCTTTTATTATGGGCAGCCACCCTGCTGAGCAGGAGGTCCCTCTCGCCCTGACTCAGGAGCAGGTTCAGACTGCCCGCCGCTAGGGGCCCGCCCCCGTCCGTCCTGAAAAGGAGTTCGATTGGGCTACTGGGAGGTCGACCAGCCTTCTGCCGCCAGGGAGGCCCTTCTCCGCAGCTGCTCCCGCAGCAACCTCGCGACGAGCAGGCAGTTCAGCGCTTCATCGACCGGCAGGCCAAGGATTTACAAGCGAGAGAGCAAAAACGAGCCTAAAAGCTAGATATGTTCAAGGCTGAGTAGGCTAAGGAGTGCTCCTTAAATTACAGGGTGCCACGCGAGTCCCGGCCCTTTCACGACTTCCTGGCTGGGCAGGAAGATTTCTTGCTCAGGCGGGAGGAGGAAATCGAAAGTTTGAAGCAGGCCCGGCAAAAGAAAGAATGTGCTGGAGTGCAGGACAAGCCTGCCATTTCCAAGGAGTCTAAGACCCTCGCCCGCAGAAAAATATAGAGATAAGGTTTTGAAGGGCACACACTTTTTGAAAGGCTCTATCTTAGCAAGCCAAGGGAAAGGCCTGCCTCCCGTGAAAAAGCCAGGCCGCAGGAGCGCACCCGAGCGAAGCCTGCCGCCAACCCAGTGCAAGGCTTGGATGCAGCTGTGCGGCTGTATAACCGCTCAAAGGAAAAACGCCCTGCCACCGCGGAGGGGCACTCGGGCCTAGCTATGCAGGCCAGCAAGGAGCGTTCTTAAAAGTGCCTCTCGGACAAATAAGCAAGGAGTTCGAGACCCTGATCCAGTAGCTAGGACTGGGGCAACACCTAAACTACTTGTAGTTTAATGAGCTGCTTCGGAAGCTGCATTTCTTGAGCACTGAGAAAGAGGTGTCTTCGGAGGTGTTCGTGAGGGAGAGGGAGTTGGCCAGCGATGCTTGGCTAGTCGTGGAGTCGCAGGGATACTGTCCCCGGCAAAACGCACTGATCTTCATCTACGCGCTTATGCACCTCAACTTTCACCGGTTTAGGAAGGCTGACCTGCTGTTTGCCCTGCCGCCGTGACTCACGGGAAGATGCCTGACGACCCAGCCCGTAAATGTCTGCTTGCAGCATGGTGCAGCACATCGGGGAGGCTCTGGCCTTCGGGGAGAGCGAGCTGCAGCAGCTGAACTCCCACTTCGACCTGTTCTATGTCAACAAACTCAATCGAGACAAAGGATACTCCTCGATCTTGCCGAGAAGGGGAAAGGAGGTAGAGAGCAAGCATAGCCAGTCGAAGCACCTGCCGAGACAGGCCTCGCGGGACGTGCTGGCCTCCCGGCATCGAGACAAGGTGCTGCGAGAGGCCTTGCAGCACAGCCTCATCGACTCCATCGAAAAGGACCTCGAGCCGCAGCAGTACTGGGCCATCGAGAACGAACTTAACCTGTTCAAGCACGAGTCTATTGGCAGGGAGAAGGAGTCTTTGTTCTGCAGCCAAGATAGCAAATCCAGTCTCGAGGAGCAGCCTTTTAGGCCTGCCTCTGGGTCTGTGCCTCGCTACCTGCAGCTCTACAGCCTAGCCCAGCAGCGTCCTGCCCAGCCTGTCGACCCCGAGCCTGTCCATGAGCCGGTGCAGGCCAGGCCTTACAAAACGCCTGGGAAGAGCCCCCTGCTGGACGAAAAGAGGGTAGATGCTCATGTCAAGCGGATACGAAGGGGCAACCAAGACCGGCAGGAAAAGCAGTCCTTTTTGGCCAGGGGCGAGCTGCTGGCTCCACAGGAAACCCGAGCGCCATGCTATTCGTGGACGTAAGCTTCGGCGAGCCAAACGCAGAGCGACTGGTAGTCTACGAGGGTGAGACAGCAGAATAGGCCTCCCGCGAGTTCTTCAGGAAGCATCCAGAGCTGCAGCCGCACAGCCGCAAGAAACTAGTCACCACCCTACGGGAGGTGATTCGCCGGCAACAAGCGTGAAGTGCTCATCGATCTTTGGTCAATGAGGAGCAGTGGCTGCTTTAGACTTCCTGCAGCCGGAGCAGGAAGATCATGTAGCGGTAGTCTTAGGTGCGGTCGGGCGCTGGTCCTGGCAGGGCCGGGACGGGTATCGTCTAGTAGCCCGTGAAGTCCAGCTAGTCGGAGAGCAGGGTGCGGGGGAGAGGAGGGGTGTGAGGACGGGGGCGGGCGCGATGTTCAAGCTCGATGTCGATGTCGGTGCAGTGCGGGAACTTCCAGACGATCTCCTGCTCGAGCTCCTCGAGCTCCTGCTGGATGAACTTGAAGACGCGGGCGGAGCAGTGCTCTAGCAGTTCCAGGGTGTACTCGTGCTTGCGGGTGGGGTGGTCGGTGAAGGTGATGTTTTCGAGGATGCTGTCGTACTCCTCGAGGAGGAACTCGCTGAGCAGTTGCTCGTCGATGGCCACGCTGCAGGTGAACCGGAAGTTCTGGGAGGAGAGCATGGTGGCCTCGACGTGGGTGACCCGCTTGACCAGCCGGTGTGCCTTGCACATCTTGACGATCTTGTCGATGTTGTACTGCTCGAAGTTTTCAAGCCCTGCCAGCACCGACAGGTTGTTCTGGAGGATGTGTCCGCCGATGTACAGCTCGATCACCCCGATTATCAGGTTGCCCACGTGGGACAGTGGCACCCCCGCTACCAGCTCCAGCACCTCGAACACGATCGGCACCACCGACGAGCACACGGTTATCGCGTTCTCGTAGAGCACTGTCTGCAGCAGCGGGTCCTTCCCTTTCAGCAGCTCCCGCAGGTTGAGCTTGGTCTACCGCCCGTCTGGCGAATTGAGCCGGTTGGCGTCCCGCACGTTGTTGAGGATCACGAAGGTCTCCATGGAGAGGCTGGTGGCATAGAAGGCGTGCGAGTTCCAGGAGACCCCACCGGTATTATGCACGACTTCGCCGGAGACCCCCTCGATGATGTTGTCCATGCCGATGAAGATGAAGAAGAGTGCGGGGAGGACCACCGCCAGGTTCTTGAACTTCTCGAGGCCGTAGGGGTAGCGCTTCGAGGGCTCGAGGTTGATGGAGCTGGCGCCCAGCAGGATCATGTGGTTCAGGAAATCCACTGAGGCTCGAATCAGCTCTGCGTAGAACGGACCCGAGGGGTTGCCAGACCACAGCCACGCCCAGATCTTCAGAGGCAACTGGGCGCAGTCGTTGCCGATCTCCCGCCACATGATGTTGTTGCTGATCTCCTTGGCCATCTGCCGCACCCGGTTGCCTGCCTTCCTGCCCTCCGGCTGGGTGCAGCTACCCGAAGAAGAGCTTCTCGTTCATCTTCTGGAGCAGCTCTTGGTGCTGTTCTTGCGTGAAGGGCCGCTTGGCGAATCTTCGAAGCATTGTCAGTGGGCGCATTGTGCTATCAACTATGGAGGCGTTTGGGGACGACTGCGATCAAGGCCTCGACCGGGCCTATGGGGAGGGATATCGCCGGGGCAAGGCGGATGCTCGAGCCGACCCCGCAATTCGGGAACAGGCTCTTGAGCAGGGCAGGGGGGCAGGCCTCGAGCTCGGGTTCATGCACGGACTGGCATCCTCCATCCTTGCCGACAACACCGCCAAAGACAACATCAAAAGTCAGGCCCAGCAGTTGATCTAGCTGGTCTAGCAGTTGCGGCACCAACTCGGCCACTAGAGTGCAGTCAAGGCAGACTCCCTCTTCAGGACCCTTCGAGGCAGGCTGGGCATTCCTGCTCCAGTTGATGAGTGAGAATCATTTCTGCGAGTGGAGGAAGCCTGCGATCAGCTGGTAGTTGCCCTGGCAGTCGCAGGCAACCAGCATGTCTTCCTTGGGCAGGTAGTGGACCCACACTACTGCCTCCAGCTGCAGCTTGATGAAGTCGCTCTTCCCTGCGTAGGAGTAGCAGACCCTGCCCTCGACCACTGCCAGGAATAGCCCGCCGTGCCAGCGCACGCAGGAAGCGTCGCAGGTCCGCTTGTCCAGTGTATAGAAGTACTCCTCTTCTTTATGGTCCTTCCCGATCAGCTGCTCGAGGGGCATGGCGTGGCCCTTGAAGCAGGCCATTCCACCTTCAAGCCGTGAGACCGGCAGCATGAGGGTGCAGCTCGAGAGGGAGTTGCTGGCTGGGTTGATGCAAGTGAGAGTGGACTAGCCTGCCTGGTAAATTCTACCGCCCGAGATGCTCACATGGGGCAGGGTCAGTTTCGTGATCCAGTCCAGCCCTTCACTCTTCAAGGAATACGCTCTCAAGATGTTCTGCTCAGTGACCACGTAAAGCTTGTCGGCCTCGAATGTCAGGCAAACCACTTCGCTGTCGAGCTCAGGAGTAGCCTGCTTTTTCATAGCCGGCTCAATTCCGATGTCAAGAGCAGGGCAGTCCTGCCCTGGCTGATCGCCAGCAGAGTATCACAGCTGTCGCTGGCACGGACAGGCATGGCCAGTGCGAAAGGAGCCTTGGGGGTATTCTGGTCGCGACTGGAGTGAAGAGCAGTTCAGTGGTCTGCGTGGGAGTGTGTGTCGACTGGCCGATCAGGTACCCGCTGGACACCAACAGGGGCAGGAACTGGCGGTCCTGGCAGGCGGTGACCCGAATGGCCGGCTTCGAGTTCAGCAGCCTTTAGGTCGAGATAAAGGCCAGCTCCTTCTCTAGAATTTAGTACTCCTTCTGCTTTTCGGCGAGGTCCTGGCGGGCAGTCTCAAGAGTACTGGTGTTGAGAGCACTCAGTTCTGCGAGCTGCCCCCTGACAGTGCGGATCTCCTCTTCGACCTCCTTCGCAGGCCTCTTGTAGTGCTGTGGCCAGCCAGCCTCTGCAGGGCGTGGCAGCCGCTGCTTGGCCAGGTAGTCCTGATACATTCGCAGCATCGCTTCCTTCATGAATCAATAATGATCGTGTTGCTGCCGATGCTGCTGCCATTCGGGCTACTGTTCATCATTCCCAAGCTGGTTTCGTACGGAATCACGACGGCCGCCACCAGGCCCTTCAATGTCACTTACCCCGAGCCAATCTTCCTGCCCAACAACACCTTCCTGGGGTTGATTCCCATCAGCCCCAACGAGGTCAGGACCAGCACCCAGTCCAGCACCCTTCTCCGACACACCCTCACTGATGTGGTCCGCCCGAGCTTGCAAGTCCTGGACGCAGCTGGGCCGAGGCTGCTCGTTTGCTTGGAGGGGAAGGAAGAAATTCTGCAGCACTCCACAGTCTACTGCAGCGAGGGGTAGCTATCAGCGATGGGAGGCGTGCATCGGCTGTGGTAAAAATACCGAATGCCGAGTACGGCAGGGCTGACGACGACGCGAGTAGGCCACCCCGCGACGTTCACCTCGAAGGAAAGCACCTTCCTGGTGGTTGGCTTTTCGAACGGCTACCTAGGCTACGTGACCAGCCAGGACCAAGGGTTCAGCTGGCCTTCCAACAAGATCAAATCGCTGGTGTTCGGGGTGAACATTTTTAAGAACTACCGACTCACAAGCCTGTGCATTACAAGGAGGATTACTGGATAGTACCTGTCAATTCTGATCGGCTGGCGTACCTGCTGGTCGTCGAGGCGGAGGGAGGCCGGCTGGAAATTTAGGAGCGGTTTATCGTGCCCGGTGAGCTTGTCGATCCGCTGGCTTTGCAGACCAGCCAGGATACTTTCATAGTGTATGGGGTGGACAAGGAGCAGACCCTTCAGGCCACGACGTTCGATATGCAGACGAAGAAATGGTCAGCCTTGAAGGCGACCTCCCTGAAAGGCGAATTCGACCTGGCGATTGACCGGTTCGGCAACATGCTCGCAGTCGTGGCAGAGGACCAAATCAAGCTGTATTTCTCAACAGGCGGGTTTGCCTTCCAGCTGCTCGGCAGCTTCGGAGAGGGCCGGGAGCCGAGGATGGAGGTGATCGACAGCGACACCGTGCTGGTCGTGTTCGTCAGGCAGGACGGGCAGCTAGAGGTCGTGCAGCAGTAGCTGGTCTATGAGTGATTGATTATCTATGCTGTGTCCGCTCACTGGCAGCCCGATCGTGCAGCCCGTGGTCTCGCCCCAGGGCCGCCTCTTCGAAAAGCAGGCCATCCTCGAGCACCTCGAGCACTTTGACTACTGCCCGGTCACCAAGCAGCCCCTGGCCTCCGCTGATTTGATCGAGGTACAGCTGACGCCTGCCGCTGGAAGAGGGCGGTCACCCGGAACGATACTCGAGCAGCTGCAGTAGGAGTACGAGGCAGTGACCCTGGAGGCGTTCTACACGCGACAGGAGCTGGAGCGGGTGCGGAGGGAGCTGGGGACGGTGGTGCACCAGAACCAGGGGGCGGAACAGACGGTGGCGCGCCTGCAGCGGGAGAGAGACGAGATGGGCATATCGGATGAGGCAAATGAGTGAGGGTGTTGGGCATGATCATTGGCAATTGCGGAGGTGGGGCAGCTCCTCCTTGCGGCTGTTGAAGATGAGTTTGCGGGAGGGTGAGGGCGTCCCAGATGACCTGCTTGCCCATGCGCCCCGAGTAGTTGGTCAGCAGCCGGTCGCAGCTCAGGCAGAACCAGTTCTTGCGGGCCACCTTGGCGTCGTCCGCAGTGGTCTCGTCCTTCTCGAGCATGCAGAAGAGCCTGTAGAGCTTGCCCTCGAGGTGCTGCAGCTGCTTGCGGGTGTCGACCTGGTCGGCCTTCTTGCCGAGGCTGGTCTTCAGCTCCTCGAAGCGGTTCAGCAGGTTCATCAGCTCGTTGTCGAAGTTCTTGAAGCCCTCCAGCCTCCGCTCCATGTCCCGCATGATGTTTATCAGCTCCAGCTTCAGGTCGTGCAGCCGGTTCTCGAACTCCCGCCGGAGGTCCTCCCCCCCGCCCCCGCCCGGGCTGCTCCGCACCACCGAGCTCGCCTCCTTGGTCACCGTCTCCTCCCGCAGCTTGGTCGCAGTGAACGTGCTGTTCGCCTGCTGCATGCGCAGTCCGTCGACCTCCTCCCGCAGGATGAACAGGTCCTTGTTCAGCTCGTCGGTGCGGTTCTGCAGCTGGTCGCAGCGCTTGCCTAGCACTGCGTTCTTGAGCCGGGCATCCTCCTCAAGCTCCTGTAGCTGGGCGTCATAGTCCCTCGGGACAGGTATCTCCAGGCCTTTGAGGAAGGCCCAGATCTCCTCGTTGCGCTTCTAGGACGACTCGCACTCCTTGGCCAGCTCACCCTCCACGCGCTGCCAGCGGTCCTTGAGTGCGTTTACGTCCTTGGCCAGGTCCTCCTTGGTCACATAGTTGAGTATCTGCATGTTGATCTTGTTGATCTTCTCGACCAACCGCCCGTAGGCCGCGTTATCCCCCGTGTTGCTGCTAGAGGAGGTCGGCGCCGACGGCACTGCGCTGATCACTGACTGCTCGAGGTCTGACACCCGCTCCTTCAGCAGCTTCAGCTCACCGTCAATGTTCAACCCCGCCAGCTCTGCCAGCCGCCGCTCGTGGTCGTCCAGGACGATGCCGTCGTGCTCGATGCGGGTTTCGGCCCCCTTCAGCCGCCTGAAGATCTCCTCTCGGTCTTCCATCCACCTAGCCAGTGAAGGCTCTGCATCCTTCTGGAATTCCTCCATGCCCCTGCGGAAAGCTTCGGTGCTTTCCTCGAAGGCATCAGCCTGCTTGCTGCGCTCGTCCAGCTCGACCCGCATGAGAGCCTGCTTCTCTCGGATCGCGTTCAGTTCGTTCTCGAGGTCAAAGACCTTGACCGAGAGGTTGCTGTCGGCGGCCTTGGTGAGTTTGTCAATCTTTTCCTAGAAGTCGTTCATGGCCTTCGCCTTCTCCAGCAGCTCGTTCAGTTCGGGCGCGATCTTGTCCAACCCCTACTGGATTTTGCTTTAGAGCTCTTTTCGTAGCACATCGTGCTCGCTGAAGTTCGTGGAGAGGCGTTAGGACTACTGTTGCACCCGGGATGCGGTTGACTGCGCTTGGCTCTCTGCCTGGCCCATCCTGCGCTCCAGGTCAGCTAGCCTTCGTTCGAGGTCTGGGGAGGGCAGCCGGGCAGCTTTGTCCTAGGTGGACACCTAACGGACGATGGCGGGCGGGGCGGCCTCCTATCGGACGCTGGGGGGCGGGGCGGGGGCCTCGGTCCGCAGTGCGGCCAACTCTGCCGCCAGCTGTTCTTTAGATACATACTGAGCGGGAAGGGTTTCACTCAGAAAGAGTGAGAACTCCTGGTTGGACAGGAAGGCCGCAGGGTCAAACTTGGCCAGGTCGCGGACCGACCGCGAAGTCTCATCCTGGGCGGACTTCTCGCGCTTGAGGAAGTCGACGATGGTGGCAAAGTTCTTGGAGATGCGTTCTTCCATCCAGGAGATGGAGAGGAGGTTGGTAAACTCGATGGTCTCCAATCCACTGGTTTCGCTCTACATGATTATTTATCAGGATGGATCTGAGGAATAAAATAATGTCGCGACTGGACTGCTCGCCCGAACACCTGCAGGCCCTCGAGCTGGCTCGCGACGACGACCGCCTCGCCCGCAGGCTGCGCACCCAGCGCGAGCAGCTGGCCGCCTTCCATCTTCACTACGAAAAGCTCGAGGAGTAGCATCACAAGCTTGAGGGTTAGGCCCAGGCTCTTCGGGAGGAGGTGGCAAGGCAGGCAGGGTTTAAGCGCAGGCTCGACGAGAGCGAAGTCGAAAACGAGCGACTCCAGTACGAGCTGCAGCGCGCGAAAGCCGAACTCGCGGATTCCAAGGAAAATCTAAGGAAGATCGGATTAAAACGACAGGGTGATCAGATCTGCGAGCTGAAGTAGGCACTGGCCCAGGAAAAGCAGAGGGCCGATACCCTCGAGCTGACTCTGCAGCAAAGCGAGGCGCGAGGCGACCGGCTCAAATACCAACTGGAGGAAAACCAGTGTTCCAGCTATGAGCGGGAGGAAGGAATGAAGGTGCAGCTGCGGGCCAGCCGGAAGGAAGGAGACAGGTTGCGCGAGAAACTGGAGGATATGCTGGACAACCTCAAGTATCTCACCGAGACCAACCAGCTTAAGAAGGACGAACTGGAGCTGTCGGCCCAGCAGGCCCAGCAACTTCGCGAGCATGCCGAAGAGCTCGAGGCTTAGTTGAAAGGGTGCCGTGAAAAAATGGCTGCCCTTGAGCACGAGCATGACCGGGCCAGACTGGCCTTAGCCAGCAAGGTAAGCGGACTGGAGTCGCAGCTGTAGCAGAAAACTGCTACAGTGCATCAGCTGCATCACAAGCTGGCCCAAAGCAAGACCCGCCTCCAGGAGGAGGGAGCAGAGGTGGACCACCTCATCGATCTCAAGGAAGAGCTGGAAGAGCGGATAAAGTGCATGAGCCTGCAACTGCGCAAGTCTGAGGCAGAGCTGTCCACATCGATCAGGAGCGAATGCGGCTGGGTGAGGAGTTAGCTGCCGCGAAGCAGGCGCTGGAGGCACATGAGCATGCGCAGGCGTGCCGACGGAGCGAGGAGGCAGAGACAATCAAAGCCGTGCGGCAAGCACAGGCGGCCCGAGGACGGGTGCAGGGCGAATGCTCAAAAGAGCTGGGATAGATCGACGGGATCCTGGGGCGGCTGGCCCGGCGATGATCTTCAGAACCGTTCCTCGAGGCGCTTGGCCACATACCTGAGCTGGGAGTAGACCTTGCCGGCGGGCGAGCCGATGATGAGGTTGCAGATGGCGGTGCGGGCACTCTTGATGTTCTGGAAGCTGCCCATGATGTGGATGTTCGAGTCCGCCAGCACGATCCGCGTCCGGTAGCGTTCTACACTGCGTTCTTGGTTTTGCCCTTCTCCCCTGAGATACGCGCGATGCAGCGGCTCAGGTGCTCGCCGCGTAGGGTCTTCACATCTTTTATCTTGAAGCTCTCTACGAACAGGTCGTCGATCCTCAGCAGCGCCACCGCGTCCTCCAGCGAAAAGCCCAGCGTGAACGCCTTCAGGAAGTCGGCTGCCTTCTGCAGGATGGTGGAGTCGGTGGTGTTCTCGCTCTCGCGGAGGTCGACAGTCCGTTTGGAAGGGTTCATGCGGATGTTGAGCTTGCACTTCTAGATGATGATTTCGCAGACCTTTTCCAATTCTTTTTGAGGGGAGTGACTCTGTTGTAGGGCACCGGCACTGAGACGAAGGCAGCCTCAGTGCCCCGCTCGATGGCGGGCAGGGCCATGTCTACCTTCTCGATGGCCATCTCAGCGTCCTCGTGGTCTTCGAGCATGTTGAAATCAATAAACGATGGTAGTCACGGCTTGCTCTCTGCGGCCTTGCGGCGGGCGTCCTGGAAAACGCTGATCACATTCGAGGCCAGCCCGATCTCAGCGTCCATGGCTGCCAGCCGCTTCTGGTACTCCACCATCCGGTCTCTCTCTCGGCCCTCCCCGCCCTCCTGGGCCTTCAGGCGGTCGGTCACTGACTCGATCTTGTGGTTCAACGCCTGGATTTCTCTCCGAGTCGCTCTATGGTGTCGTCTCGGCGGTCCAGCTCGAGCTGCATGGCGTTCCTGACCTGATCGACCTAGGCCCGCTTTTGCGCCTCCAGCTCGAGGCGCACGCGCTATCCTTCGGATTGCTTGTTGCGACGGACCGTGTTCATCTCGATGAGGCTGGAGCTGCCCCTGCCGCGCTCTTCCTGCAGGGCCAGGTCCGTCTCCTTGACGCGGTCGGCCATCCTGCGCAGGTCGGCCTGAAGCACCTCGATGACATTCTTCATCCGGGCTCGCTCCTCCTCGCTGATCTCGAGCTGGCGCTCGACCTCACGCGTTTTGGCTCGCCAGGCTTTTTCCTTGGCCCGCCAATTATCTTCGGCCTGCTCGCGCAGGTCGCGGTCCTGGTCCTTGTCCCGCTGGCGCTCCCTGCGCTCGTTCTTCCAGCGAGCGTCTGAGTCCCGGAGTTGCTGGTCGTGCTCCCTCTTCAGTGTGCTAATCTCTTAGTGCAGCAGCAGAATTTCCCGGTCCTTGCTTTCGATCGTTAAAGCGGACTTGCGAAGCTGGCTGTCCAGGAAGGCGATGTTGGCTTCGTAGTCCAGAGCCTTTGACCCATGGTTTTTCTCGGCTGCCTTCAGAGACTCGTGCACGTGGCCGAAGTCCTTGCCGAGCTGTTATTACTGCTCTTTGGCCCTGGCGGCGAGTTCTGCCGTCTTGCGCTCTTTCTCCTCGAGGCCTGCTGCAACTCCCGCAGGCGTGTAGCCCAGCCAGCCTCCGAGGCCTAAAGTTCCGCCTGCCGGTCGCAAAGCAATCGCTTGAGCTCTTCGATCTCTGCGAGGAGGGTGTCCTCCTTGTTGCGGTGGACGTTTTTGAGCTCTGCGATTCATCCGCGTTCATCTTGAGCAGTCGGTCCTTAAGCTCGTAAAGGTCCAGCTCAAGACGGCGCTTGTCCTCGGTGGCCTTGAGCTCGACCATCCGCAGCTGTGCCTTCAGGTCGGCAGCCTCATTCTCATGAGAAGAGTGGTTCCTGCGCTCGTAGTCTGCCTGCTGCTCTGCTTCCTGGTTCTGAGGTCGATTATGCCCCGCAGCTTCATGATCTCCGCCTCCTGGTTGCGCAGCTGTCGCTCGTAGGTCTACCGCAGGGCTGCCTGCTCTGCGTCCGCGCGGGCAGACATCTACTGTCTGGCGGACAGCAGCATCGCCTGGTGCGAGGAACGCACTTCCTCGAGGTTCAGGGCGTTGGCGTTTTTGATGTCGGTCAGTCTGCCGAGCAGTTCGTCATTTTCAGCACGAAAGGAGGCTGCTCGATGCCCGAGATCTTTCTCACCTCGGCTTTTTTCCTAGAGCAGAAGGCGCAGTCGATCGATCTCCGCCTGCATGCAGTTCCGGGCGTCAGTCAGCTCAAGTCGGAGCAGGTCCACTTGCTGAGCGTGCTCGGCTTCAAGCTTGGAGCGCATGAAGCGCGCCTCATCATCCTTCCTCCGCTCCAGCTAAGCACACTGCAGCTTGAGGTGATCGACTTCACTTCCCATTGCAGTGATTTCCTTGAAGCACTCGTTCTTGCGCAGATTCTCAAGATCCAGTTTTTCGCGCAGGGCCTCCAGGTCCACGCGCTTGTCACTGAGTTCTTTGCGGGCCAAGTCGTGCTCCTGGGCCAGGTCAGCCATCTGCTTTGCCAACAGGTCATACTTGAGCTCGAAGTCCTCTGCCCTTCGCAGGCGCACTCGGGCCGCACTGAGCTCATCCTGGCACTTGGCAGATCGCCCTCGAGGCGGACGACCTTGCGCAGATAGAAATCCACGTCGTAGCGGGCCCTACTGTTCTCGATGCCCTTCAACGGCAGATCATCCATTTTATAATAATGCTTATTCTGGCTGCCCTGGCTGTCCTGTGCAGGCGCAGGACTGGGAGGAGGATGATGACACCCTGAGGGAACTGTTCGACCATTTTGACCAGGACGGGGACGGCACCCTCGCCCCCCAAGATTATGTGCGCATGATGCAGGAGGTCCTTGAGGGGGTTATCGGAATGACCAGTCCCCTCAGCCCCGCATAGAAGGAGCTGCTGCAGCGCCATCTGGAGGGCAGCGTACAGGACTCGGGAAAGGACAGCTACACAGTAAGAGACATGGGGCGGGACCTGCAGGCCGGTGCGTTCCTTTAGGCCCTGCACCGATAGCTTTGATGAGGTCATTTATAATGGAAAAGTAAGTTCAGTTCGAGCAGCGCTATGTAAACTCCAGGACTACGCAGATCAGACTGGCCTACTACCGCCTGGCCTGTCCCAGTCCCAAGGCCTCGCTCTGCATACTCCACGGGCTGGGCGAGTATGCCGAGCGGTTCTCTGCGATCGCCGCGCATTTCAATGCGATGTCCTTCGACGTGCATCTGATCGACCTGCGCGGGTTCGGCATGTCGGGCGGGGCGAGGGGCTGCAGCCGGGTGTAAGACATGGAGGGAGACCTGGCCTGCCTGATCGAGCAGACCGACTAGAAGCTGCCACTGTTCCTGTACGCGCACTCGATGGGAGGCTTGATCACGGTGTCCTTCCTGCTGCGAAACCCCGAGCTGCGAGTGGCGGGGGTGATTTTAACCAGCCCGCTGCTCGGCATTCCTCTGGCGAAGCAGGTGAGCTGGGGCAAGCTGAAATGCCTGGAGCTGATCGGGGACGAGCTGGAGGAGCTGGTGATAAACTCGCTGATAAACCCGACCGCCCTTACCAAGAGCAACACTGCCATCAAGAAGATCTTTTCGGACAGGCTCATGATCCCTTTCCTGGGGCTGGGCATGGCACGGTCCTTGCTGCTCGCTGCCTCCGGCATCCTGGCCAGGTCTCACGCCTTCCGGTACCCCGTGCTCGTGTTCCACGGGGAAAAGGACTCGGTGACCAACATCGAAGACTCCCGCAAGTTTGTTGAGGTGATCGCCTCTCCAGTCAAGGAGCTGAAGACCTACCCTAACGGGTACCACGAGCTTCAGCACGACGAGGAGTGCAAGGACATGCTGCAGGAGGCTGGCAAGTTCTACCTGTCGCTTCTGAAGGCCGGCCCCTATACCCGCGGACCCCTACCGTCCTTTACCTTCGCACCCCGCCGGGTGAAGGGCCGGGCGGGCTGGCGCCTGGTGCTGCTGCTGGTGGTGGTGGTGCTGGCCTACCGCTTCCGCAACTAACTTCGGCAAGGCCTGTCCTACTTGCGAGGGCTGGCTGGCTGAGCATGAATGATCAGATGTTCAACTGAATTGCGTAGCTAATGCTGACGTTCTCCTCTTTGGCCACCTCAAGGGTGAACTTGCCTCTATTCCATTGGTACTCGTGCAGCAGGGCCACCCGCTTTGGACCGATCTTGCCGTACACCCAGCCCAGCTGGGTCAGCCGGCCCAACGCACCCATCCAATCAACCGACTGTCCCTCTTTGCTGCCCCCCGCGGCCAGAATCCACTTCCCGTGGGTGTGCTGGCCTCCCACATCAAGCCTGGTGTCAGCGCAGTCCACGAGCGGCCTGGTGACCCTCGCAAAGGCGGTCAGGAGTTCATTGTTGAACTGGGTCATGAATTTGGCTGTGGTGACGTTTTGGAGATGCAGCTGAGCACTGAAAGTGAACATCTTGCTGGGGACGGTGTAGCTGGCCCGCAGCATGGTCTCAAAGGGGTTAAT
Source organism: Hippocampus zosterae (assembly GCF_025434085.1). Classification (NCBI taxonomy): domain Eukaryota; kingdom Metazoa; phylum Chordata; class Actinopteri; order Syngnathiformes; family Syngnathidae; genus Hippocampus; species Hippocampus zosterae. The sequence goes on along the minus strand of NW_026262894.1, from coordinate 14,140 downwards.
GACCTGCAAGAGCTTGAAGGAGGGGTTGCTGCCAATATCGGCGTAAAGCCAGCCATGCTTCAGCCTTAGCCCGTGTCTGCTGAAGTTAATGTATCCTTCGAGCGAACGATCTTTGCCCTTCTGTATCAGCGCACTTCCCAGGGCGACGTTCTGGTCATTGACCCCCGCATAGATGTTTCGGTGGTCCGACCGATGGCCCATGTCCAGCACGAACTCGCTGGCGCCCTCCCCGTCCTTCAGATAGTCGAGCCTGAAGGCGGCTGAGTACTTTCCCTGGCGATATTAGATGGAATGCTGTTCGCCTTAGGGCGGGCTGAAAAGGGGGGTCTTCTCGAGCACGGCCTTGAACTACAGTTTCTCGGACTTTTACATTGGATATTGGTTCAGGATTAGGACACTAGAGAGGGGTTGTCCTCGCGGTCCATGCGGGGTGACCACCCTCCCTTCACCCGCCGCATCCGCAGCCCCACCCCCAGGAAGGACAGCTCCTCGGTGAAACCCCCCAAAAAGCCTGCGATCGACTCGCTCTTCCGGATCTCGAACTCGAAGGGCTTGCACTTCGCGCGGTTCTTGTCACTGCCCACGCAGAGCCGCTCGCCCCGGTTGGTCTCGAACTCCAGGTACTCCACGTGCCGGTTCGAGTAACCGCGGATGCCCGTCACCACGGCCGAAGATTCCAGGATCAGCTCCTTGTACTGTTCTTCCTATGTGGACTCGGAGAGGTTGAAGTTCTGCCGGGTGACCAGGTCATTGCCGCGGTAGGTGGTCTGCATCCAGAGTATGCGGTCCTCGCGGAACCCGACCTTGACCCGCTACAGTCGATACTCCTCGCTGCCGAGTGTGTCGAAGTCGTTGAAAGTGTTCGTGAAGCTGCCGGAGTTGCCCTTCAGGATCATCCGGCAGTCCTTGGGCAGTTCGAAAGACGGCACCTTCTCGATCCGCTCGTTGATGCGCCTGCGGTTGCTGGCCTCTCGCATGCGCGACTGCAGGATGTTCGATTCTTTCTAGCGATTGCGGTTTTCCTCTTCGAGCTACTTGATGGCCTTCTCCTTGCCTACGATCACGGCCTTGAGAGCGTCGATCTCCCGCTCCTGCCGCTTCTCGATGCTGGCGCGGTTGGCTTCTAGTACCTTCACCTCCTCCCGCAGCTTGGCGGCGGCCTCCTCAGTGCGCGCGCAGGAGTCGCAGGCCTTGGGCCGGGCCTGCGGGGGAGTGTCCTGCGTCCTGCCCTTTTCTTGGAGCTTGATCAGAAACTCCTGCTGGAATTTGATGGACTTCTCCTGCTCGAGCTCCTTTTTGCGGGCGTCGGCCAGCTTCTTCTTGAGGAAGTCGATCTCCTAGTTGAGCTGGGTGATCTTGCGCTCGAGAGCGAACCCGGGGTCGTTGCTCTTGACTATTTCCCGGCGTTACTTCTCGAGGGTCTTGATTTCGCGGGCCCGCTGCTCGAGCTCCCGGTCCTTCTCCTTGACGATGTTTTCGAGCTCCTCGATGCGAGTGAAGTTATACTGAGGGATCTGCCCCTTGAGCTTAAGCACTTCTCGCCGCAGCTGGTGATTCTGCCGGTCCATATTCTCCAGCTCCTTCTTCAGAGTCTCGTCCTTGATCTCTGGCAGGGAGCGCTTGGCTCCCCCCAGCTTGTTGACCGAGTCGGTGAGGGTCTGGTTGACCCGCTTGAGCTCGCTGCGCAGCTCGTCGTTCTGCCTGCGGAGGCGGGCAGTCTCGTCGTCGGCCCGCAGGTGGGAGTGGCTTCTGCGCTGCACCAGTTATTTCTTTAGGTTTGACATAATTATATTGGGCTCACTTCAGGGGCTCTGCTGTGGCCGTCAGCCTCAGAGGCACCAGGCTCGCCACCCGCACCCGCGCTGTCACCTCCTCAAATTCTGTCAGCCCGTGCCCACCTCGCTCCACGTCGACCTTCAGCCCGGGCGGGGCCCACAGGTGCACCTCCCTCGAGGGGCAGAGCACCAGCATCCTCCTCTCCACGGCCTCGCGGATGCCCCACGCGAACTTATAGTACTCGATCTCCCTAAGGGCCTCCTTGTTGCTGATCCCCTTTTCCTCGCTGGCCTCCTTTTCCTTGTTGTAGATGTAGAGATGTTTGATTTTTTTGATAATGAGATCGCTCTAGTCCTGCAGCTTGGCCAGCTGCTTGCCGGTGCGGGTGGCCGCCAGGTCCTGGTAGAAATCGATCAGTCGCACCACGATCCGCTGGCCCTCCAGCGAGCTGTACTCGCGCAGGGGCTTTGTCCACTCCACCTTCTTGTTGGCCGGCAGCTGGTCGTACTCGTTTACCAGCTATTTCAGCCGCGGGTACTGCTTCTCCAACAGATCTGTAACTTCACCGGCGAGGTCGAAAAGCAGTTCGCGTACCTCCTCGGGCGAAATTGATTTCCTCTTCTTCTTGTCTTTCTTTTTCGAAAAGGCAGGCTGGTCTATCCTCTATGCAACCTATATGTCAGCTTAGGACAGTTCATCTGCTTGCCCAACTATCTATTCGGCAGGCAAGTCTTCTCGTTAATGACCGACTGGCTGTGACTATGCTAAAGACTCGACCGGCTCTCCCTGAGGACGGAGTTACTCAGCAGTCTGTGGTTAGCCAGGCTGTGGCTGCAATGGTTATTATTAAACTTACTCGTTGTGACCCGACTATTTTTACTCCTTCACTTCCGGTATTTATTAGTCTGCCTAAGGTTTATCATCATGTTATTTCTCGGGGATTGTCTTTGGAGCCTAAGACTCAGGCTCAAGCAATTTGTTTGGCTGTTCTTATTCGACCGCTGGGTGTTTCACCTCATCCTCATCCGGAACTGATTCATCTGGTTTATGACTGTCTTTCTTTTCTCGTCTGCCTCTTCCTTTCGCCTTGCCGGTCTCTTTTGTCTTTTCTCTTGCCTTTCCCTTTTATCTTCCCTTTTTTTGCCCTCTTTATTCTCTGCCTGCCTTTTTCCTTTAGTTTCTAGGCTACCGGGACTGCCTTTCGTCCCGACTCTCTTTCTCATTTCTCTACGGAGCAGATTCTCCCGAGTCACGACTTTCCTCCCTCATTTCCCTGTCCCTGTCCCTGTCCCTGCCTCTGCCCTTCTGATCCTTCTTGATCATGAAGGGGAAGTATTTGCGGTTGCTAATTTTGACAACGTTAAAATACTCGGCGAGGAGGATGCGCCCTTGATTCTTGAACTACTTGACTGCGGAGGAAAAGCTCCGGATGATCGTGCTAAGGGATTCAGTGTTCAACTCCCTCTTGACCTTGGCGAAGATCTTAGTCAAAAAGTTGAGCGCCCTTTTAGCAGTCTGCTCGTCAAGCCGGTGCTTGTCCAGCCGGTCCAGCAAGTACCTCTCTTCTTACGAGTCGCTGTCAGCTTACTCTTTCTTCTTGCTTTCTTTTACCTCTGCTATCTCCTTCTCCTGTTCTTTAAATTGCTATTCCTCCTCCTGTTCCTCCTTTTCCAGAAAGGACAGTTCCTGCAGCGCCACCATCTCCTCGCTCTCGAGTTCCTCGGTTTCAGTGGTTTCCTATTGGTCCTCCTCTACTGTCTCGGATTCTGCAACCATCTAACTGTCACTCCCCTCGTGCTCAGCCCCTTCTGCCGCGAGCTTGGGCTTTCGCTTCGGCTTCTTGACTTTCTTCTCTTTACCCTTCTACTTTTTGGCCTTCAGCAGCTGAATTCGCTCACGCAACTATTTCTTGGCCTGCTCCTTTTTTTGCCTCTTGATTTCTTGCTCTCGCCGGATGCGCTCCTTGATCTCAGCGTTCTTGCTTGCGATCGACTCGCCCATTCTCGAGACGGCATAGTCGAAGCAGAAATGGGCCCTGTGCTTGACCAGCCCGATGAAGTCCAATGAGTTTTTGGAGTCCAAAGAGTCGATAACTTGCTTGACGTACAGGAAAGCCTCCTGTTCAGACTCCTCATGGTCGAACCTCTCCTCGCTGAACTTCCGGTCGATGCTGATGATGCTTTAATAGAACTTGATCGAGTCCAGCTTCAAGTCACTCCAGTCCTCGCCGGTGACAAACTCGAGCGTGATCGCGAGACAGTCTTTCGTCTTGAGCGACAGCTTTTCGCCCACCACTCGGGGGTAGACTGGGGAAAACTGGCTGCCGAAGTAGATGTTCTATACTTTGGCCTCGGCCTCGCGATCGAGCTTCTTGCGCTTGATGAAGAGCGCGGCATCGGCAATGTGCAGGTACACTTTGTGCAGGCGCGCGGATATCCTCTCGATCGAAATCGCATCGTCCAGCACTCTGGTCTTGCTGCTGTCGATCGAAAAGGTGAACAGCTTGGTCAGATCCCTCCGATAGGGCTATTCGTCGAGCAGCCTGTCCGCATACGACTCTGCGATCCTTTTGGCTTCGCGGGTTGCCTCGGAACTGAACTTCTCGAGGTCTACGTAGTTGTCTGACAGGATGGCCTAGATGCAGGTGTCCAGGCTGAGAGGGCCGTACTTCCGCAGCAGCTCGACGATTGGACTGTCGTAGTAGTTGGGCCAGTCCAGCAGCCTGGCCTCAAACATCACCGACTGGAAGAAGGTCGGCAGGATGGGCTGTGTGACCAACATGCTGTGAAAGCCTAGCCTGGTTATTTCCTTGGCCAGGCCTTCGTCTTGGACCACACGAACAATCATGGCAGGGTATTCTCCCTTCATGGGGTGGAACTTGCCCCGGTCATCCAAAATCCCTGATAGCCTTACCTTCTTGCGCTCACTGTAAATGATCTCTCCATCGGGGGTGTAGTACACGGTCTAGTTGTGCAGGCCTCGGTTGCTTTTCCTGCGGTCGAAGTGGACCAGCTGGTGCTTGGTCTCCTGCCGGATTGCGGGAGCCATATCCCTCACAAAATACAGGCCTCGCAGAACTTGTCCCCTGCGGAACCTATCCTTGACCTATTCCAGGTCAGCGTAGGCCTCGAAGTAGCTTTTGTCCCTTATCACCTGCTCCTCCAGTTCAATTTCGCCCAGTCTGCCCATAACATTTCTGACAGTGTAGCAGTATCTTCCATCCCGAACCTTTTAGGCCAAGCAGCCCTCTAGAACCGCGAACGGAGGGATGTCACCGTCCGCCTGGAGGTATATCGGAAGTCCTGGAAACTTGTGGATGAGAGGCGGGCTGTCAAAGCCTGGCAAAGTCACCACCAGAGAGGTGAATCGGTAGGCCTCTTAGAACAGGTCGATGAGCCGGATCTCTTCGGGAGAGTGTAGGAAAGTACACTGGCCCTCAGCAACCCTATTGCAAAGCAAGCCTTGCTTACAGGGCTTGTATGGCTTAAACTCTTTCTTTGGCCTTTTCGATCTTTACATAAATTAATTGAGGGTCGACAGCATAAGTGTCTTCCCTTGACAACTTAAGGATGATTGCACTGATCAGAGTCAGTAATTCTTCTTGCAGTCTCCGCAGGCGGCAGAGTTGCCCGAGAGAGTGGGGTTGCCGGTCTTGAGGGAGCGGTGGCACTGCTTGCACATCTGCACCCCGCAGCTCTTGCAGTTCATGGTCGAGCTCGACCCGCAGCCTGACGAGTATTTGCACATTTATATAATCGATTCTATAATAATGGATGAATTTGTACAGCGATTAAGTGCTGAGGATTAAAACATGAGGGGGCCTTTTTCGGAGGTCTTCTATGGCAGGTGCCAGGCCTGCAGAGACGGTGACAGCTACTACTACGATTTTGCCACCCAGCGGGCCATCTGCATCTACTGCGCCGAGGACGAGCCTGGCACCGATCGCGAATCCCTGGCGATTCTGGACAAAAGTCCCAAAAAAGTAGTCGAAAAGCTGGTCAGCAACAATAAATTTTTGCGGGGAGTCAAGGCTATCCTCTAAAGATCGACAGTCGACCTAATAAAACAACTCGAGCAGTTTCTTGAGCAAGGAATAAAGGCAATTTAGGCGAACTTCATGGAGAACTAAGCCAGAGAACTGCTCGAAAAGCTGATGGCCGGCAAGAGGCAGGTCATCGCAGATCAAAAGGCCGGCCTGCTGGCCCTCAGGGACGTGCACCAAAAGTATGTCCAGATCAACTCGCTGAACAAAAGCATTAGCTGTGAGGCTGTCGAACGGAACATCGCACAGAAGTTTGCTGAGATCCAGGGACTGATAGCCGCCCTCCCGGAATGCTGCCGAGAAAGGCCTGTCACGGGCCAGCAGGTTGCGCTCCAGGATTGCAGCAAGTTTGATTTCAAGGCCAAGGTCGAGGCAGTGATTCAGATCAGCGAAAGCTAGTACCTGGTCGGCACAGGCTCCGGGCTGTTTCTCTTGCATGACAAGACGGCCATTCAGCTATCCAAGTCAGTGGTCCCACAGGCCCTGGCCCGGCTGCCGGGGTCGGTCGCAGGAAGCTGCACAAAGCACAAGCGGCTATTCCGCCTGGATGCGGCCAGCAAAGAGGTGACTATCGTAGAAGAGGCACCCTTTGAAAATAATTGTAACGGGCTGTGCGGGCGGGGTGACGAGATCCTGTACTGCGACTACAACGGGAATAAGGTGCACTCGCTGGCAGGCAAGAGGCGCACTCTGATCCTCGGTGAGGACAGAGGCATCCGATTCCCCTACTCAGTCCTCGCACTCGATGCCAAAACCATTCTGGTTTCGAACTACGGGTCTGATGAACTGCTCATCTTCGTCGGTGATCAGAAGACCATGGCCGTCAAGCTAGTCTAGAGCACCCCCCTGAAGTACGTGCTCGGGCTGACCAGGTGCGGCCAGACCGTGCTCATGAGCGATCGCGGCAACCGGAGGGTCATCGCAGTGACCTTCGCGAACGGGGAGTACCTCAGCTGCAGGGCGATCAGCGTGAAGCACGACCTGTGCGGGCTGGACGTGCTGGGAAACAGCCTGGCAGCCAGCCTCGGCAACGAGATCCTGACGATGAGCGTATAGTTTAAGTGAAATCAGATTATTTCATTATGCAGCCGAGATTAATAAAGGGGCAGGAATCGGCACCTGAGAACTTTAGCTGGGCCCGGAAGACTGTGTCGCTGGCCTGCAAGGAGGATGTCCGCTGGCTCATGCTCGCCTTCAGGCAGACTGACCGTAAGCCTGTCCTCTTCGCCATCATCAGGCAGCTGCTCGCGGACATCCCCTTCTTTAGCAACTTCTCGGAGTAGCAATGGCAGCCGGTGCTGTTGCGTTCGCGGTTACAGATGTTAGAGGCTGGCAAACTGGTCCACAGTGATAAAAAGGGCAGGAAGTGGTATGGCGCAGTGCTGCTCGGCAAAGCAGAGAACTACCTGCCGCCAGTGAAAGCCAGAGAAGAGGACCAGCTCGAGAAGCAGCATCTGATGCAGTGCAGCACTAATCTCGACGACTACACGAGTCTAGGTGAGAGCAGACTGGTATTCTAGCCTTACAAAACAATATAGCCCTGCTTAATCCTGGCCGTGCACTCCGACCCGCCGTTCCCTATCGATGAGGCAAGAGGCAGCCTTAGACTGCTCAAGAGGTATCCTCTTCTGGCCATCAAAATGGCTCCCTGTAGCCTGGTTAGAGGCAGGCCCCTCGAAGGGATCTATTTCGTGCTGGCGGGTGAAGTTCAGACTGCCAATCGAAAGGTGGCCCGGGGGTGGGTGATGCGGGGAGTTGCCAAGTCCGAGGGGCAGGCCGTGTGGTTCGACCGGTTCGTGTTTGCCAAGGCAGTGATCCACATCCCTGAGCTATGGTAAGAGTTTAGAAGAGACAGTGAACAAAATGGAGACTGGCCGCCTTCCCGATCACCTGAAAAGGCAGAAAGCGGCAGTTTGATGGCCCGGCGCAAAAGCGAGAGCGAGCGCTACGAGCGGGTCAAGCTGCCGTCCCTGCAGCTGTCGTGCTAGCAGAAGGTGACGCTAAGGCGGCTGCGGCACAGGGACTACCGAGTATAGCGCTATCAGAAGCAGCACAAGGACCTGATCACCCAGCCGAGGGTAGACTCGGTGGACACCTGGATGCTAAATGTCTACGCTCGCAGATGAATGTAATCATGATTCAGAACGAAGGCTTGGAGGGGCGGACCGGCATCGGCAGGGCCGTGGCTGAGCGCAGGCCTAAGTGTCGTTCCTTTAGTTCGCCGTGCCGTTGGTTGAAGTCCGAGATGAACCGCCGGGCGTCCGCGAAGGTGAACGGCCGAGACTGGCGATCTCTAAGCTCCGTGAAGTAGGGTGGAAAGGCCCCACCTTCAATGACCGACTCGATGGAAGAGTAGATGGACTCGATGAGGCTGTGGGTGCGGCTGTCAGTGCGGATGACGTCCGGCTCGCTCATCGAGAAATCCTTGTTGAGCCACACCCGGACCTCGTTGGCTTTGTTGAGGCCGATCATTTGGGGATGGACCACGAAGTTGACTTTGAACCGGGCGGTGATGGCTTCGAATCCTTGCAGACTGTCCTCCAGCATCCGAAAGGCACTTTCTTCGTTGAGGCCCTTTAGATCGCTCAGCAGAATCGGGATGCGCTCGGTGACCACCTTTAGAGTAGTGATGTCCCCACACAGCGGCCCGCCTTCGGGCCGGGCCTCGATCAGCCGGACAACATTTTCCATAGGCTCGGCCCGCAGTCGAAACTGGTTCATGTGCTTCTTGAGCTCATCCGCGTTGTAGAAGTTGAGAGTGTATTCCTGAAACTAGTTGTTGTCAACATTATTTTGCAGGATTTGGTAGTTGGCAGCCGACCCCACGTTCGAGCACTGGTCGCGCTTGAATCTTGCAGCAGATACTTGATCGGCACCCATAAAATTATTTATCTCGTCATGGACTCCAGCCTCAGGACCAGCGATATTCCTGGCGCAAGACCCCGCCTCCGCCACCGCCAGCGACAGATCCTCCGGCCCCTCGCCGACGAGCCTCTCCACCGCTCCGAAATAATTCCAGCTCTGTAACGCGAGACACCCCGCAAGCCCAGCAAAGACTAATCTGCCCCCACGCCTGCCACAGAGCCATCCCTCAAATAGCCATCAAGTAGCAGACCCTAGTTATAGTAACGACCGTCGCCGAAGCCAGCGCAGAAGGACTACTATTCGTTTCTGGAAAGCCCACCTCCTAGAAACATTGCAAAAGACCCCTTCTCATTTTTGGACCATGCCCCGCCTCGGCAGGTCAACCCCGAATACAAGCCCAAAGCTGGCTTCCCGGACTCTCTGGACGCACTGGCTCGAGAGAAGGCCGAGCCATCACGGAAAGAGGTATACGAGCCGGTAAAAAAGGTAACGGCGTGACTAGATCAGCAGGAACATAATCGCCAACGAACCACTGGAGTACTTCGTGAGTTCCCGGCGGCGAATGCAGTCGGAGGGGCGTCAAAAGGAGCCTCAGGAGGGGCGGCGACGGATCTACGTGCCGAGCTGGAGCGCGGCTATTCGATTGTGACTTCAGAGTTTCTGGGAGATGCCCTTGCGCTTGAGGACCTCGAGCTGCTCCTTGAGGACCTCGGTGAGCTTGGTGGTATCGTTGAGGACGCGGCGCAGTTCCTCCTGGCGCTTGTGCTTCTTGATCTTCTTTTTGGGGATGACGTCGGCGGGGTTGTAGGCGAAGTCGGTGACGTTGAGGCCGGGGTGAGTGCGCTTGCTGACACTGAGCACCTCCCATCGCTTGACCTCCTTGACGCTGGAGTGCCGCTTCTTGATCATGTTGTAGCACCGCTTGAACTCCCCCAGGTTCTTCTCGCTGCGGAACTCGTCCAGGTTGAACTCGCGCACAACCAGGTCCCCCCGCGCGTTCTTGTAGGCGCGGAAGGTGACCTTCTCTCCCAGCTCCTTGAACATCTCGTTCGCCTCGCCCATCTTGATCAGCATCTCGTTCTCGTACTCGTTCTGGCCCTGCTTTATCTGCAGAGACTGCAGCCGCTTCTATTGCTGCTCCTTCTCTCGGTACTCCCGCAGGTGCGCCACAGAGTTCTCCGCCAGCCGCCGCCCCTTATTTTCGGTCGCGGGCGTATGGCGCCGGCCAGGGGCGGGCGCAGAACTGGCTGGGCGTATGGCCCGCTGCTGCTTGCGGATCATGCTGCTGGTCTTCTTCTTTTTGAACTCGTCCAGCAAGGACGGGTTCTCTCGCCAGTCGTCCATCAGCCCGTGTAGCGTACGGATATTCAGCACGGTCGAGCCCTTGAACAGACTCCGCAGCTCACGGTGCTCCTCCTGGGTGATCTCAAAGCCCACACGTGTGAACAGCCGCTCGAGCTCGGAAAGAGGCACGTCGAAGGCGGCAGAGTCCCAGAAGGACTCGATGGTGATGGAGCGGGAGGTGACCCACTTGGATAGCTTGGCAAAGACATTTCTGACGAGGGTGCTGCCCAGCAGCTCCTAGGACCGGATGCTCCTGACCTGGAACTCGTCCTCTTCGTTCATTCTTTATTTATGGTCGACTCTGCGCTGCTGTCAGAACGACGCCGCGCCATCCTCTACTTTCCTGACCGACTGGCCCTCTTCGACAGCAAGTACTCCGAGGCAGTCGCCTTTGATTTCCAGGGACGTGCCTGCCTCGAGCCCGCCCACCCCATGGCTGCTAGCCGGCACGAAATCCAGGCGGTTTATGGGGTGATCCGGCTGGTCAAGGGGCTGTACGTGGCGGCAGTGACCAAGAGCCTCATCATCGGACTCATCTGCGAGAGCAAGATCTACCAGATCGAGAAGGTCGAGCTGTTTCCGGTCAAGCCGGACGGACAGCCCGGGCAGCTCGAGCCCTAGGACAGAGCCCACGCAGCCGCGCTGCTGCAGCTGCTGGGCAGCCGCCACTTCTACTACTCGTTCCACTACGACCTGACTCAGTCGCTGTAGCGGTTCGCGGACCAGGGGCTGAAGGTGGACCGGAAGGAGAGCCGGTTCTGGTGGAACCAATGCTGGGTGGAGGACCTGATCCGGCTGGGCAAGGGGGCGCGCACCTGGGTGGTGGGGTTCATCTCGGGGTACATCAACAACATCAAGTACGACCTGCTGGGGGGTAAGTCTGTCGAGCTGGTGCTGATTTCGCGGAGGGACAAGCAGCGGCAGGGCATGCGCTTCATCAGCAGGGGCTGCGACCTGGACGGCAACTGCTCCAACACTGTCGAGACCGAGCAGCTGCTGCACCTCGTCCAGGACAACCTCTACTACTCCTTCGTCCAGACTCGTGGGTCCATGCCATTCAAATGGGCCCAGAAGCCCGACTTGAAGTGGTCTCCAAAGGCGGTCATACAGCTTGACGACGAGGTCAACGCCAAGCTTATGGCTAAGCACCTAAGCGACCAGATTACCATGTACCACCGCCTCGCCATGGTCAATCTTATCGACTTCAAAGGCTCGACCACCCAGCGCAGTCTGGGGCAGAAGTTTGAGGTTTTGCACGGTAAGGCCAAAAAGGGTGACTCCTCGAGACTGGTCTGGTTCGACTTCCATCACGAGTGCCGCAACATGCAGTACGAACGGCTCAGTGGGCTGCTCGAGCAGCTGGCTCCATAACTTGCTGACTACGGCTTCTTTAGCGCAGAGATCGACAAGATGCGGATGGTCAGGCGCATCAACTACCAGAAGGGCGTGGTACGGACCAACTGCATGGACTGCCTCGACCGCACCAACGTCGTCCAGAGCGTGATCGGTAGGCGCCTGCTCCTCCGGATGCTGTCGGACTCAGGGCTCATCCATAAACCAGCCACGCAATGGGCTGCGTTCGAGGGTCTGGGCTACGGACTGGAAGAGACCTTCAGAAACGCATGGACTTGCAATGCAGACGCCATGAGCATCGAGTACTCTGGCACGCCGGCCCTCAAGACGGACTTCACCAGGCTGGGCAAGCGCACTATCGCAGGGGCAGTGGGCGACGGGGTCAACTCTGTCAAGCGCTACGTACTGGGCAACTTCTACGACCACCACAAGCAGAACACCATTGACATGGCCCTGGGAAAGTTACCTGCTCGTGCCTACAGCGCCCGAGGCGGCTGGGTGCCCTCGTGGATGCTGCTGCTACTCACGGTGCAATGCTGACCAGATAAGTGCAGTGATTTACGGACTGACCCTGGCGGGTGACCACGGGGCGACCTACTTCGAGCGGGAGGAGTGGGCTGGGAGCGCGAGCCTATGGGCAGCAGCAGTGGTGGTGGGGGGAGCGGTGGGCCTGAAGGCCGCGCAGGGCATGAAGGGGCTGTTCGTCAAGCAGCCTGCTCTGCCTGACAGGTGAGCGATCTATTATAACGATGAGTCACGCCAGGTCAAGGTCCGCCCAGAAGTCAAGCCGCAAGGAGCCACTCTCTACGGATATGCAGGACCTGCTCGCCCAGAAGGAGGAGCTGGTCGGCCGAGAGGCATCCTGCATGCGGCAGGCTCGCTTCCAGGAGGCGCATTCGCTCATGCAAGACATCCGCGCACTTGATCGCCGTATCTGCAGGCTGCGCGGCGAGGAGCTTGAGCAAGCTTTCACGTAGGCGCAGAGTCAGCTGGACGCGCAGAACGAGCAGGAACTGCAGAGTTTCAACGAGCACTGGGAGAGCCGGCTGCAGGAGCAGGAGGCAAGAGCGATGGACCAGGAGAACCAGCTGTAAAGCAACCAAAAAGGCCGTCTGGAGGGCATCAAATAGGCCTTGGACCGAGCGGAGTGCCCGGCCGTCAAGTACTCTCGTGCCTACCTGACGAGCAAAAAGCATTTCGAGAGTCTGAAGCATAACCGGCAGTACATCGAGGCCGAGCACGTGGGGGCCCAGCTGGAAGAACTCGCCCTCAAAGAGGAGGACAAGTGGAGGGCCGACTTCCTGCACCGGCAGCGGATCAAATTCGAGGAATTCTGCAAGAAGCTCGAGCTCGAGAAGCAGGCTCTGGGGAAAAAGCTGGCAACCCAGAAGGCGCTGCTGCTGAAGGAGAAGGAGGGGCAGCTGGAGCAGCTGCTGAAGAAGTTCATAAAGAAGAGGAGGGACATGGAGGGGCGGCAGCAGCAGCAGCGGTCGCGCCAGCAGGTCGAGCACACCCGCAAGCTGAGCGTGATGTCGACCCTCCGCAAAGACCAGATTTCGGTCAATGACTCTCGCATTGCCTGATAGTACTCACAGCCGGAAGGGGCTCAGGGCCTGCTCCAGCCCTCCCGAGGCCAGCTGCCGCAGCACGGCCAACTCCCTCTCCAGTTCAGCCAGCTGCTGCTCCTTTCTCGAGATCCGCTCCCGGGCCTGCCCCAGCTCTTCCTCGAGGCTCCTTATTTCTTATTGCTTAGTTCGGAAGTCACCCAGTGGACAGCTAAGGGCCATCTGGGGGGGTGAGCGTGGAGCGGGACTGCGCACGGCTGCGGACAGCGCGCGAGCCGGCGGGAAGAGGGGTTTGCGGGCAGGGGGGTTAGCAAAGATGCGGCGCCTGACCCCGTTCATAATAAGATTCACGCCTCGTCAGTGAACTCCTGGTAATCCCTGCGGTCCTTGAGCTGCTGCTCGAGGGCCCATTGGCCGTTGGTGAGGTTGGCGGGGAGGCACCAGTTGAGGCAGCCGCACAGCTCAGTGGCGCGCGTCAAGTAGCCGGGCACCTCGCGAGAGGTGAGGCGCTTCACGAAGCTGCGGCAGAAGTGGTTGCAGTTGTTGTTGAACAGGTTGTAATCGCGGACTGGGAACTCTTTGCCCATTTCCCTGAGCACCCTCGTGAACTCCGCGCGGGGCATGGAGATGGGCCCCATGTCCAGCTGACGGCGGATGGGCATGGACACGCTCAGGGGCACGATGGCGCACAGCCCCTCCTCCTCCTCCTGCACGCAGAACATGTACTCGTCGTCACTGGTCACCACGCCACTCGATTTCCACCCCCGAGTGGTACAGCCCCAGCCCCAGCGGATCCAGGCAGCAGTTCACCCCCGAGTAGTCGTACACGTTGAGGACGACCCGCCCCGTCACCCGTTCATTGAGCATCTTAATCAATCCCCAGCTGCACCAGCCGCTGGGTCTCTCGAAACCGCGCCTTGCAGCTGCTCGCGTTCAGCACCACCGATACCAGCTCCCGCTCCCCCCGGAAGTAGCCTGCGAAGCATGGCCCTGCTGCAGGCGTGTTGCCGGTTTTCACTCCCTCGAAACCTGGCTCTCGCAGCAGCCGGTTCGAGTTCAGCCAGACCTGGGTCCTGCGCAGGCCGAACTTCTCATTGAACACAGGGCACTCGAACCGGTGGACCATGATAACCCGCCGGAAGACAGGATGGCAGAGTGCGGCCGCAGTGAGCAGGCACATGTCCGCGGCTGTCGA
>NW_026262893.1:0-32548 GCF_025434085.1 Hippocampus zosterae | reverse complement strand
AGGAGGCCGTGCGGTTGCTGAAGTCGGGAGAGGCGGGGTTCATGGTGAAGATGACGTGGAGGTTGCGCTGGACGTTGTGGATGAAGTCGCGGTAGAGCTGGTCCTCAGAGTCCATCATTTTGTTGTGGGCGATGAGGGACTCCTTGCACTGGTTGATGAGGGCAGTGTACTCCTCGCCCTCGAAGAGCCCGGGGATTTCTCCGGAGGCGAGGAGGGCGTTCATCTTCTCAAGGAAGGCAGGAGAGAGGACGTTGCTCTCATCGAAGATGAAGCAGATCTTCTCGCCCTTCACGCCCGCCCGCTTCATCACCTCCCGGATGTCGTTGTCGAAGTCCCCCAGCGAGTAGTTCCGCCCCGCCTTTATCTGGAACACCGTGATGTTGTTGATCCACGACACGAACCGCGACAGCGTCGTCTTGCCCACCCCCGACGCCCCCACCAGCAGCATGTGCCCCAGCGGCTGCCGCAGCACCCGGTCGATCCGCAGGATGTGCTCCAGCACCTCGTCGAACAGCACCAGCTTCACGCTCATCTCCTCGTCGTAGAAGGTCTTCAGCCGCGCGTCGATGTACACTCGCAGCTCCTCACGGTCCACAGACGTGTAAGCCTTCGTCAGGTAGTTCGTGAACAGGATCGGCCGCTCCAGCGCCTCGGGGCCCAGCCCAGGGAAGTTGCGTGTGGCGACGGAATCGACCAGCTGCTGGCACCACTGCTTTTCGCGGGCTCGACGAGTCGGTCCTCGAACAGCCGAAGCGCCTCGTGGGCCCAAAGTCGGACCAGCCCCTCGACGGACTCGAGGGTGTCGACGGCCTCATTGATGGCGTACTTCCAGCGGGTAAGCTCCCTCGGGGAGTAGATGTAGTGGGGCTGGATGTCGGGGGTGAAGTGCTTCTGGGACTCGGAGTAGAACTCCACCATGCTCAGTGTCAGGGCCTCCGCGTACTGCCGCAGAGTTGGGTTCTTCTTCAGCATCGCCTTGTTGAACGTACCGAAGATCTGCTTCAGCGATTCGAACCCTGGGAAGTCCACGAACAGCAGCGGGCAGTGCCGCAGGAACCGGGCGGAAAGGGGCTTGCGGCCGATGTCGGTGGGAGGGTTGCAGGCGCCCACAAACTGGATGCGCTCGAGGCTGACCCACTGGCGGTCGGTAGTGCGCCAGAAGCCGCGCTGCTCGGTGAGCTGGCGGAGGAAGGTGATGACGACCATGGTGGAGTAGCGGTCTGCGTCGGGCAGGTTGATCTCGTCGCAGAAGACCACCAGCCACTTGTTGGGCTGCTTGGGCCGCAGGATGATCCCGGCGACGGTCTTGACGTACTCGCAGTAGTGCTCGAACTGCTTCTTGATCAGCGCAGGGGTCGTCGAGCTGCTGAAGTTCACGAAGATCATTTCGAACTCGGGCAGGCTCTTCAGCGTTGACATCAGTGTCATCGTCTTGCCGCTGCCGGTGGCCCGCAGAGGATGAACGGCCGGTGCTCGCTCAGCCACGAGCACAGCGTCTCCTGGTGCCGCAGGGTGTCCACCGTCGATATTATCAGGTCTGCGTCCGTGACCTTCTGAGGGTCGATGTCCACGGTCGGCACCTTCTTCTTCCACAGACTCCACTCTGCGTCCTCGATGCGCACCTCGAAGTCCGCCAGCTGCACCTCGTAGGAGGGGCCGTCCATAGAACCCAGGGCCGCCGGCAGGTCGACCAGCCGCTCGAAGATGTCCTTGAGCTTGCGGGAAAGCAGCCCGCGCTGGGCGATGGAGAGACTGCCTCCGCAGCCCCAGACGGCGGCCTGGACAGTCCACTTGGTGATGTACTTCGCCTGCTGGTCGAGCGGCATGGGCTCGGGCCTGGTCTCGTTGTACTCGAGGATGTTGGTGATGCCCCTGCGGATCAGGGCGAACATGGCCTCGATCACCCTCACCAGGGTGAACTCCATGACGTGGGGCTGCTTGCCCGCCTCCTCGAGCAGCTGCTCCATCGGCGAAGACTCGCCCGTGAAGTAGGGCTGCAGGCGCTCCACGCAGGAGGTCCGCACACCTGCGTCTGCAGAGGGCACATGCTTCTGCTCACTGTCGGGGGTGGGCAGCTGATCGTAGTCGGGCAGGGCCAGGCGCTGCAGGTAGTGATGGAACATCATACGAGCAGTAACCACTTCCTCGCTGAACCAGACCATGCCACAGCGGGAGACCGTGGCCAGGGTGGCGTACTTGAGGGTCTCGACCTCGAACATGATCTTGACATTGGGCGGGATCTGGATGCGCTCGCCGTTGGGCAGGGTCAGCAGCTTGTTGTCGTCCAGCACTGAGTTCAGATTCTCGGCCCACTCGGGGTCCACGTCTCCGTCGAAGATTATCCAGTGCCGCCGGCTCGACTCGCCTCGCTGGTTGTCCACGATCTTCCGCAGCACTCCCGTGAACACCCCGTCTGTCCACTCCAGCGTCGTGCTGTCCAGTCGCCCGTACAGCTCGTCCTTGGTGATGGCCTTGGGGTCGATCACATAGCTCTCTCCCTTGATCTTGTCCACCCTCTCCATGGCCGCGAGCAAAAGCTGCCAGGCCTTGGTCTTACCGCAACCTGAAGGCCCCACCATCATGACCCCGTGGTGCAGCCGCGTGATCTGGAACAGCTGCAACACCTTGGTGAGGAACTGCTCCTCGGGCAGGAGGAGAGTCTGCTCGCTGATATGGTGGAGGGCCGCCCGCAGGTCGGGCTCACCGATCTTGGGGATGGACGACCCTGGAAACACTCCTCCCAGCAGGTTTTCAAGCAGGGGCACATCTTCCGCGATGAGCTTGGGGACCATGGTCTCGCAGATGGAGCGCATGAGGATGCGCATCTCAAACTGCTCGATCTCGGCGCCCTCGAAGGCCGCAGGGTCCTGTCCTTCGCGCTTGAGCAGTCCCACCTCCTCACGCTTCATGTTGCCAGCCGAGACCAGCACGCTCTTGAGGGACCGCAGCCCGAAGTCATAGTGCGGCTGGGAGGACAGCTGGTCCGCACACAGCTCGAACAGCGAGACGACCTTCCCAGCCAGCCGCTCGGCAGTGCGATAGCCCTGCGAGTAGAGCATCACCTCGGCGATGAGCTCCCGGTCCGGCTTGACCATGGCCATCTGCCGGAACAGCTGTTTCAAGTTTTCGGGCAGGTTGGACCTGCCTGCGTAGCCTGGGTTCATTGTCACGAACACGCCCATCTGGGGGTTAAGGCTGACCTCGCGACCCATCAGCTCGATGCGGGCCTGCTTGCGCCGCAGCCCCGTCTGGATCACCAGGATCTGCTGGGAACAGGCCGAGAGCATGCGCTCCTCAAGGCGGTTGAACTCGTCAAAGCACCCCCAGGCGCCCACCTGGCACAGTCCGATGAAGATGCGGCCCATCGCGTGGAAGTCGAAGGTGTCGTCGCAGTTGAAGACCAGCACGAACCGGCCCAACTGCGAGCCCAGCGCCTTGACGGACTCGGTCTTGCCGGTACCGGCGGGGCCGAAGGGGGACCCGCCCATGCGCAGGTGCAGGGCCTCGCAGAGGGTCAGGTAGCACTTGTCCGTCAGAGGCGTCTGCACTAGCTTCTCACCCACCCCCAGGTACTCGAACCCATAGTGGAAGACCGTGTTGGCCATGCGGATCTCCAGCTTCTTGAGGACGTCTTGCTCGCGCGGGAAGTAGACCATGCGCATGTAGTACTGCCAGCTGAACTCCTTTTCTGAGCGCACGCCCTGCCGCAGCAATAGCCGCACCACGTCCCGCTGGTGGACGTAGTCCGTGATCGCTTGCTCGAATTTCTGCCGCAAGTTG
This sequence comes from Hippocampus zosterae, assembly GCF_025434085.1. NCBI lineage: Eukaryota > Metazoa > Chordata > Actinopteri > Syngnathiformes > Syngnathidae > Hippocampus > Hippocampus zosterae. Next base: position 28,768 of record NW_026262893.1, on the reverse strand, counting down.
GTCTTCATGTCGGTCATCACCCGCTCTGCCAGGGCCGCCAGTAGCCCCAGCAGGTACTCCAGCACTGGCTGCAGACCTGGTTCCAGCGCCTGCTCGACCTTGCTGCTCCAGAGCACCTCCAGTCCCAGGATGACCACCTGCGCGGGGTACTGCTCGATGATCCCCATCAGAGTCTCGGCGCGGTCGTCCCCGGCGATGTCCGCGACCGACTGCTCGAGCAGGGTGGCGAGGGTGAGCTGCATCTCACGCTCGACCTTGGCCAGCCAGACGTTGATGCGCGGGTCCTCCTGGATATTGACGGAAGCCCGCAGCGGGACCAGCTCGCCCTCGCGGCTGGCCATCTCTACGATGATGTCCCTGCTCTCGCCCGTGCGCAGGGTGCTGATGCCCGCGTACATCTTGCTGAAGTGTCGCTGCACCACGGCCACGTCCCGGCTGTTGCCGATGATTTCGAGCAGGTCCTCGTCGCCCACGAAGTAGAAGCGGGCCAGTTGAGAGCGCTGCTTCTCGAGGTAGTCGCCGAGGGCCTTCTGGACGTTGGCGAGCATGTCAGCCAGGCGCTCGAGGGTCTTGGCGAGGTTGGGGTAGTGCATGACCTCGAGGAGGTTGGGCTTGGCGGCGACCTTCTTCATGAGGGAGGAGAACTCACTGTCGATGCCCTTGAAGCGGGTGAACTCGTTGGAGAGCATGTCCTTGATGTCGGAGGCCCCGAAGAAGATGCCGTAGAGGTAGACCCAGCGCTTCTGGACGTCGATCCAGGTGTCGAGGGTGAGCTGGATGCGCTGCAGCTTGTCGTCCCAGGCAGCCACCTCGCTCTCGAAGGTCTTGTAGTAGGGGCTGATCTTCATCGAGGTGACCGAGGACAGGTCCTCGTTGAGTTTCTCGAACAGCTCGTCCCAGCCCCGGATCAGCTTGCACCGGTTCTGGAACTGCACCAGCTCCAGCTCGTACCCCGCCCAGTACTCCTTCACCCCCCGCAGCATGTCCTCCAGCACCTTCTCGCCCCGCGCCACGCTCAGCACGTCCTTCACCACCGCCTCGTGCCGGTTCAGGTCCAGCCCCCACAGCCCGCCGAAGGTCACTTCCGACGAGACCATGCTGCTGCGGGTCTTCTGCAGCAGCATCTTCCAGTGCTTGGGCTGCATGGCGTCCCCCTTCAGCTCCCGGATGGTCTTGTTCATGCGCACCACCCCCTCCAGCCGCGCCTTGGTCCGCTCGAAGGCCTCGTAGCTCTTCAGCTTGAGCGGCAGCCCGTTGACCGTCTTGCGCGCCTCGTCCGACAGCTCAGTGACCTTCTTGCTGGTGACCGAGCTGACCAGCTGTCCCGCAGCCCGTCCAGCGGGGCCCAGGCCCGTGCCAGCCCCTGCCACACTTCCCGCAGCCCTTCGACCTATTCTTCGATTACCTCCAGCCTGTCATTCCGCACCATCTCCAGTCCCAGCAGCTCCTTCGCCAGCAGACAGCTTTCGTAGCCCTTGCGCGCTGACTCGGCCCGCTGCCCCGCGATCGACAGCTGGTCCAGCGCCTCCTTCGGGTGGCAGTCCCGCCCAGCGGGCTTCTCTGCAGCCCAGTTCTGGTCTAGTTCGCGCACCTTTTCGAGGATGGCCTGCTCATCGGCCAGCACCATGGCCTGCAGCTTGGGGGTCTCTGCCTCGAGCTGGGCGGACTTCTTCACGAAAATCTGGCGGAAAGCGCTCCACTCGGCCTCGACCACGCTTTCCTCGAGCCAGTCCTGGGGGAAGGCGTATCGCTGCCGCTCGAGCAGCTTGAAGGAGGAGGAGTATGTGTCCATGTCGAGGGCCCACTGGCCGTTCTTCTGGCGGATGGTCTGGAAGTCGGAGATGGCCTGGACGATGTCGAGCCCCGAGGCGAAGTTGATCTTCTCGAGGCGCTCGCGGGCCCGGCTCACTTCCGCGTGGAAGACCTTGACCTTGTCAGCCAGCTTCTCGCCGAAGTGGTTGAGGATCTCCTTGTGCCAGTTGTCGTACTTGTGGTTGATCTTCTCCTGCACGCTCGAGTAGTCCACCACGATCGGCCCGAACTGCCGCTCGGTCTCGCTGTTGTCGAAGGTCCTGCGGTTGCGCTTCAGCTCGTTCAGCAGGTCCTGCCACCGGTCGATCTCCTCCCGCAGGAACTCGTACACCTTGCGGACGTCGATGTCCCAGAGCGCCTGGTAGTTGGTCCACTCTCGCGCGTACTGCTCGGCGGCGGCCACCACGCGGTTGATGGTGCGGTAGGCCCCTTTGAGCACCTCCCGGTCCACCCGGTCGAGCACGCTCTCGAAGGTCTCCGAGGCGGCTTTTTGATGCCGTCCCGCGGGGTCTCAATCTTCGGCAGACTTGTAAGGATGCCCAGGGCCCGGTGGAACTCGGTGTACCAGTGCTGCCGGGCGTACTCGATCGGCGGGTCCAGGTAAATGCGGTTCTCCTGCATCTTCAGCTCCAGCACAAGGGGCCGCTCCACCAGTCCCGCCTGCCCGTCGTAGTCCTCGAACTGCCTCAGGAACTCCTGGATGAGCTGCTGGGCGCGGGCCACCAGGTGGCGCTCGATCTGCTCGTTGAGGTGAGCAGTCCACTCGGCCAGGTTGGAGGCGCGCTTGAGGTGGAAGGAGTAGATGACCGACTGGATGGAGGCCAGCTTTTCCCGCAGGAGGGTGTGTTCGAGGGGGCAGGCCGGGAGGGTCAGCAGGACGGCTTCGTTCTGCTCGTTCTTTTCGAGCACGAGGGTCACCAGCTCGTGCAGTCCGAGGACGGCCTCGGCCACCGTCTGCTGGAGGAAGAGGACGGCCTCGTTGTTGGACCAGAACATGTCGAGGCCCTTGCGGAGGGAGCGGATGACATGGTTGTTGGCCTCGGCCAGGAGCAGCCCGATCTTGCTGTCGAGGCGGCTGGTGATTTGGCTGAACAGGTAGATCGACTCCCGCAGCGAGACTGCGCTCGCACAGGCGGTCTTCATGATCCCCGCGTAGAAGGTCAGCGAGGACCGCGAGTTGAGCTTCAGCTCCATGGTCAGGAAGTTGCGGATCTCCTTGATGAGGTCGACCAGCCGGTAGTCGAAGTTGACGAGCACCTGGGCGGGCTTGCGGTCCAGGCGCAGGACTCGCTCGTGGCTGAAGTTGAAGGACTTGGCGGCCACGTGGGTGCTGACGCCCCAGTCCTTGACCACCTCGTTGTAGTTCTTGAGCCGGAAGATGAAGTCCTTGACCAGGTCCTCGACCTCCTTGCCCTCGCGCTGGTTGAAGCAGGAGGCCCCCAGGATGGTCTTGACCCGCTCCAGCAGCCGGTTCAGGTGCTTCTCGATCTGGATGGCCCGGATCACCGACCCCGCCACTGGGGGCACGTCCCGCACCCGGCACACCCGCGCGTTGTCGGTCTCCTCGTAGGGCCGGGCCAGGTACTTCTCGTTGAGGCGCTCGATGTCCTTCTTGAGGGCCTTGAGCAGCTGGCTCTGGTACTCCTGGACCGCGCTGATGATGCGGGGGCGGAAGAAGAGGCGGTTGAACTTGGCCAGGATGCGGTACATCTCGTCGGTGCTGGCCGTGGCCGACAGCTGCTCCCGCAGGTTCTCGGTGATGCTGTACTCCACCTTCTCCAGCCGCGCCAGGTACTGCTTCTCGGCGTGTGCCAGCTGCTCCTCGCCCTCGCGCGTCATGTCCAGCATGTTGATCTCGCTGAAGTACTGGTAGCCCTGCTCCAGCTCGCCCGCAGAGAGGAACTTCACCGCGCCCTGGTTCTTCTCCTTCCGGAGGATGCCCTCGATTACGCTCTTCATCTCCTAGTGCAGCTCGCGGATCTTGCTCGCCTTCTCCAGCCGCGCCGCCAGGGGCAGCAGTTGGTTTTAGAGTGCGCCCTCCTTGCCCACGCCCCGCCGCTTCAGCAGTGCGTCCGCGAATGCCTTCCTCTCGTCCCGGAAGCGCGCGAGCATGCCCGAGTAGGTCTGGTAGAGCGCCTTAAAGTCCGGGAAGGGCTCGAACATGAGCCGGTAGCGGCCCAGGATGGCTGCGGCCAGCCCCGCCACATCCCGCGCCAGCACGTGGTAAAACTGCAGGCTCTTTTTTGCATCGTAGTCTGGGAACTTCTCAATGCCCTTCCAGCGGGCCACTAGCTCGAGGGTGACCCCAGACAGCTCTTCTAGGGAGTCGCAGGCTTGCAGCCCTTCGAGGGGCAGTTCGCTCATGAACCCTTCGATGCCGGCGACCTTGGCCAGGCAGTTGCGCAGGTTGATGCGCTCGCCCTCGAAGTTGATGGTGGCGTGCAGGCGGCCATGCTTCTTGAGGTAGTCGAGAGCAGCCTGGACCTAGGGACTGTCCAGCTGCAGGTCTGCGCTCTTGATCGCCGAGTGGTAGCTGCTCCAGAATTTCTGCTCCTGCATGATGCTGCTCTTCTCCATGTCGAAGGTCAGCTTGTTGAGCCGAGATATGTCCCGGCCCCAGTGCATGACTGTTTCGACCAGTCCGTCGACCTGCTCCTTGGCCAGCTCTCGGCCCTCGGCCAGCAGCTGCCGGACGGGCTCCTCGACCCTCAGCTGCACCTCGTGCACCTTGACCGAGTTCTGGCAGTGCATCAGGCTGATGTCCACCTCGTTCATCTTCTTGAGCAGCGAGTTGTAGCTGTTCCGGTCCCGCGCAGACTTGCGGTCCATCTCCTGCCGGCTGCTCGCCAGCAGCGGCAGCAGGCACTCGTGCACCAGGTTGTATCCCAGTGCCATCACCGAGTGCTCTCCAGAAAGCTACACCGGCAGCACCTGCACCAGCTGGCACAGCGCCACCCCCTCTGCCTCCGCGGAAAAGGAGGCCTTCTTCACCAGCAGCAGGCACAGACCCTGTGCCTCCGACCTCTCAACAGAGGCTGCGAAGGAGTCACCGGCCCGGTAGACCAGCAGGGCAGGGGCGGGCGATTCAACAAACTGGGCGAGGACGGCCAGGTTGGAGGGCTGGGCGAGGGCAGCACGGAGGGGCTCCTCCTCAGCGGCCATGAGGACTGCCAGCCGGGAAATGAACTGCACGAAGGGCAGTATCTTCTTCTCGGCGGGCTCGCTATCCATATTGATTATGCCCGGCCCCTCAGAAATCAAGGACTTTCATGCGCTGCCAGGATAGTTGCTGCGTCACCGCCGCCCGGGCCCACTGCACCCTCCGCGAGGCCTGGGTCGTCCGCCTCGCCTTCCTGGCTCTTTCCGCCGTGTTCTTCCTGGCCTGGGCCGTCTTCATCCTCGTATCCAACTCATAACTGCTCGAGCTAGCCCTCCCCTACTCCAACCAGACCAGCCTGCAGTTTACCCTGCCTCGGCCAGTCCGACAGCCAATCTACCTGATGTACCGCCTGGACGGGTTCAACCAGAACAGCAGGGTCTACGCCCAGTCCCAGAACAGCCAGCAACTCGCCGGCTAGACCATCTCCGTCGATTAGGCTCGTCGCACCTGCGGGGTCAATGCCTCTCTCAACAAGGACCTGGCTCGGCTAGGCATCTTTAGCAGCTGGGCAGGAGTGCCGCTTCACCCTGATGCGGTGGCCTCGCCCTGTGGAGCCATCGCCTTCACGACCTTCAACGACACCTACTCACTCGCAGGTCCAGACGGGTCCCTGTACGTGACACCGAGTGGGATCAGCTGGCCGGGCGACAAAGGGCTCAAGTTCAAACGCAGTCCCAACTCCGCCCAGGAGCAGTGGATCGACCCCGAGGACGAGCGGTTCATCAACTGGATGCGGGTGGCAGGACTGCCTTCTTTCCAGAAGCTGTGGGGAGTGCTCGAAACTGACCTGCGTCCCGGCTCCTACACAGTTCAGGTCGACAACCAGTTCAACGCGAGTTTCTTCGGCAGCAGCAAGGCGCTGGTGCTGGCGACAGCCTCAGCACTCGGAACACGCAACGCCTACGCCGGGTGGTTCGTGCTGGGGTGCGCCGTGGCCAATCTGGCAGCAGGGTGCCTGATGCTGTATGAGCGGCGACTGTCACTGGACAGTGAAAGCGAGTGACATTTAAATAAAGGAGTGATTAGTGGAATTCGTCTAAGATCTCACCCCATTGTCAGGGTGTGTGCCTTACCGGGCCCAGCCACCGTCTACCCATTAAGTCATGAATCTCGAGAACAACCCCCATGATAGTCCAAAACACTTTTGCTTAGCTGCTATGTCTTTAAGCCAGGTTCTTCCGCCTACGCCTAGTGGGCCTTCTCGCCCTTCTACTTGATAAAGAAATTTAAATAATGGAGCGATTGCTGGTAAGGGACTTCATTTTCGACCGGATGTGCCACACAGTTGGCAGCTTTTATGCCAAGGCCTCCGAGGTGGGGCAGGTCACCCGGCCCATGAACTTCAAAGCCATGATCGGCAAATCCGACTACCTCATCGAACTGGCCAAGCTCTATCCAGCCGGCTCCTGGCTCACCCCCTCGGAAATCTTCTTTCCGCACTATGGCTACGCGGTGGGAAGCAGCATCGCTCGGAGACACCTCGCCCTCAAGAAGCAACACCCCCTCCACATCGTCGAGGTGGGGCCCGGATCGGGCGCAATGGCAGAGTCGCTCTTGAGCTTCTTCTCGCTACACTTCCCTGTGGTCTACAGCACGATGAGCTATCGCTGCGTGGATGTCTCTCAGGTGCTGCTCGAGCGCACTCTCGCAAGGGTGACCAAATCGCACCGGCATTTGGTGGAGCGCAAGGCCTTCAAATTAGAGAACACGGACTTCCTCAGCTTTTGCGACAGGCCGCTGCAGGCCCCCACCTTCATCGTGATGTGCGAGGTGCTGGACAACCTGCCCCATGACAAGCTGGTGCTGCGGGACAAGCAGTGGCGACAATGCGCTGTCATGGCTGAGGGCGAGCCCAGGACCTTTATTGAGTAGCTGGATGAGGAGCTAGCCGACCCCTCTTTGCGCCGGTTGTTAGCCATCTGGGAAAAGCTCAAGGACCGCTAACCCTTGCCGCACATGAGCATAGCGAAATCTCTGATGTTCCGGTATGGCCGGCTGCGCTTCAGGCCAAACAAGAGCAAACTCTACCTACCGACCTACTTCTTCATGGCCCTGGAAAGGCTCGCTGCGCACAGCCAGCCCTACCCCTACTTCACGATCGCGGACTTCGACTAGTTCTTCGGGCACTTAGTCCGGCACGAAGGACTCAACGCCCCGGTCGTCAAGTAGAAGGGCGAAAAGGCCCATGAGGCGAAAGAATTACCGAACTATCAGATCGAGCGCGGGGAAGCCGACATCCTCTTCCCGACAAACTTCCGGCTAGTGCAGGAGCTCCACCGAGAGACACTGGGGCGGCGGGCCCTGATCCAGCGCAGCGGTGAGTTTCTGAAGGAGTTTATGGTGGGCAATGATTGTCAAACCCGGAATGGCTACAACCCACTGCTAGAGGAGTTCCCTAACACAACCATCCTGACGAGCCAGCTGCCTTTCGTGGCCGAGTGATTATATCTTTAACGGTCATGAGTGCACGAGTCGAGCGCCTCAAGCAGCGCCTCAAGGCGAAGCCGCCCTCTCTGCGTTTCCGGGCCACCCTCTACACTCCCGGCCCCGACAGCACCTGCCGCTCCACCGCCAAGTTCAACGACCTCAGGCAGCTGGCCGAAAAGGTTACCGACTCTTACTTCCGCAAACCGCCTCGGGTCTACAAGCCCCTCAGCCACGAGCTAGCCACCGCCCTGCAGGACCCCCATCGGGAGCTGTTCTCGCCTGAGATCAACGAGACTATCTCTGCGATCCAGAAGGAGAGTGAGTTGGACCTTTCACCCTCCCTCGAGCAGAGGCACGACAAGCAGCCCCTGTCAGAGCTGTAGCTGGACTACAACCAGCCTTCATCTCCATCTCCGAAGCGCACGGCCAAGCCCATCGGCAACTCATTCCTTGTAATCGAGGACATCCTCGAGTGTGAGCCCACGCCCGACAGTCCCCCTAACAAGTCCTCCTTCAGTCCTAAATTTTCTTCCTGCAGCGAGGACCGATTAATCAAGATCTGTGAGATCGTACAGGGAGGGCAGCCCTCCTCCAATGAAGAAAGCGACTGCTTCCAGCACCTGGACATCGGCAGCCTGTCTCCCCGCAGCAGGTTCAAGCTGGGCCCCGTGATTCTTCGGGCCATGGACAGCGGCATGCCCCGCTCTTAGTTCGAGGCCCGTAAAGAGTAGATGCTCGCGAAGTCGTTCAACTATGGCAGCAAGCTGAGGAGGATCGAGTTGGAACAGCAGTTCGAGAACCTGCTAAGCACGACTGTGGAGGGCGGGTGGGCGGGGCTGGACGAGTCCTCGATCCGCGCGGCCGACGAGCGCATCCACGAGCTGGACTCTAAGCTGGACAGCTACATCAAAACCTACCTGTGCAACTCGCACGATTGCCACTTCCTTTCGTTCAAGCGGCTGAAGGAATGGCTTGCCTGATGAGTTTTATTGATGGAAGACCATGTCGTTCCCTTCGCCATCGACTACCTGATGGCCGAGCTGGCTCTGGCAATCGATCGCCGGGCCCTGGCCCAGAAAGCTCTCCGCTATGCGGGTGAGATCGCGCTCGGCCAGGCCAACGCGATTGCGGAGGCCAACTCACTCTGGCAATAAAGAGCTGAGGCTGCAGACACTACCAGAGGGCTGCGTGAAAACAAGCCGCCTTGCATCGATGCGTTGGCCACGTCCTCTACAGGCTGTCAAAAAGCAACCTCCCGGCCAAACAGGACAGTCAGTCAGAGCCCTAACACCCGCTCCAAGCGGTCCTTCACTTCCTCGATCGTGTCCGCCTTCAGGTAGCCTGTTCCAGCACAGAGCGGATGCTCCTAGCTGTAGCTGGGCCTGCAGATGGAGAGCGATGAGGTAAAAACCTTTCGCACAAAGGTGGCATAAAAGGACAAGCGAGAGAAGGAGAAGAGGAAGAGAGTGAAGCTTCGCCAGGAATTACTGAGACAGCGAGTGGAGGAGATAGAGCGAAGACCGTATTTATCGATCGACTACTCCGGCGAGCTGATGCCGCTGCCCAACAAGAAGGAGGAGGGCAAGCCTGCTCACATGTTCACCAAGTTCAGATACTCGATTGACACTGACCTCGACCACCGCGAGCCTCAGGAGCTGCAAGTCGACAGGGCCCGGATCAGAGAAAAAACTAAGAACGGCACATCCATCAAGCCCCGAGAGGCCGGGCGAGTTCCGAGCGCCTTCACGGAATCACACACGATTCCAGTGCCTGACAAGCCGCGGGGGTCTGCCGCCGAGAGCGAGGAGCAGTACCGGCGTCGGCGCACTAAGTTCAGCGGGTTCCGAAAAGGAATGCGGCTGCCGAGCCTGTACGCGAGTTGAGGTTCATTTGGGCTTGCTGCTGAATTCGCTCATGAACTTTTTTTGAGGATTGATCGGCCCTACCTCCTAGTCGAAGTCGATATGGGAAGGGCCCGCCTGGGAGGGGCCCGCCTGGGAGGGGCCAACGCTCTGCATGATCATCGGGCGGCCGTCAGTCGCTGGCAGGTTTTTCTGGTAGTCGGAACGGTACTAGTCCTTTTTGTATTTTAAACTCTATTTGTCTACCTCCCTGTCACTCGCGCTAGCCTTCTCGTGGGTGCTTTCCTTACGGTGGTTGCCACCCTCCTTGATATTCTCGGCTCCCCTGTCCTCGCTGCGCCTACTATGCTCGCTGCGCCCACTATGCTCGCTGTGCCTGCTCTGCTCGCTGTGGCCATGCTCACTGCCTTTCAGGTTCCTGGGCAGGCAGTTCTGGTCAGTCGGCGGCCCCTGCGAGATCCTCTTGTACTCTTGGCTGGCGGGGTCCCCTTCCTAGCAGCAGAACGCACAAATGCGGGCGAATATCGAGTCATGTTCCATAATGAATAATGTGTCATCTGACCTGCCTCTTGCGCTTGTGCTTCTTGGGCTTGGAGTCAGACTCGGGGTCTGGCTCTGCCTAAACCATCGACGGCATGACGTCTTTGATCTCGTTGCTTTGCTGTTGGGCGAAATCTTTTATTTCTATCGGGACGTTGGCTTCGTCTTCGGGGTCAAAGGGGCGGGGCCCGCTCTGCTCGCCGTGCCAGAGGTATTGCATGACTGCGGCTTCCATCAGGTAGTAGGCGATATAGGCCAGGCCCAGGGCGAAGGCAACCAGCATGTTGTTCGAGAACAGGAGTGTGGACACGAAGGCCACCTGCAGGGCGGTGCGGCCCAGGATCAGCAGATGCGACCAGCCCAGTCTGCGGTTGTAGCTGACCATCTCGATCATGTTGCGGACTGTCAAGAGGATGGGCACGGTGATCAGGATCGCCATGGAGTTCTGGAAGACGAGGGTCGCGCCTGCCGCCACCTGCAGGATCAGGTCCTTCTCGCGGGCCAGCTTGACGAACCCGTGCAGCACCTTCACCCGTCTGCTCTCCTCCTGCGTGCTCATGTAGCCCTTGAACCGCTCGCTCTCGTCGTTGAACTGGAAGTCTGCCAGCACGCTGTAGATGGTCACTGCCCCGAAGAACATCATCAGCACCAGCGACAGGGACCGCATGTCCTGGTTCCCGCTCTGGAAGCTTAGCATGCAGTAGACTATCAGGGGGAACCGGGCGGTCTGCATGAGCCACTGCCCCGCCCGCAGCGCCAGCACGCGGGCCACTGCGCTGGCCGGAGTGCCCAGCAGCAGGACTGGGCTGGCCTCTCTCATCTGCTCGCTGCCGAAGGGCGTGATCTCAAAGTTGAACTTGTTCAGGCCGAACACCTTGAAGCTCGCGCCCACCAGGAAGGCCAGGAAGTAGAGCACCATCGGGATCAGCCAGCGGTCGATGACCGAGTCCGCAGCCGACAGCCCGAAGACCGCAGGGTAGGCGTTCATGCCCCAGGCCTGCTTATCCACCGTGGGCGGGGGGTTGCCGATGTAGTACAGGAAGATCAGCTGGGCAGACATGAGCATGCCGGCAGAGTCAAGGCCGATCATGTAAAGCAGGGCGCTGGCGACGACGGCGACGTAGGCCAGCACTGTCGAAAACAGCTGGTAGTCGGCCGCCCTGCTCTCGTACCGGGCCCTGACCTCATCGCTCGTGTAGTTGTACAGCTGGGTGGTTGAATCGACTTGGTAGCCCATCGTGAGCGCATTCGAGTCCCGAAGGGTCATGCTGGCCTCGAAGACCACCTCCTCCTCGGGGACGGTGAAGGTCACCGTCATGGTGTCGTCAGAGTTGAAGGTCACTGAGTTCACGGTGGTAGAGATCTGTTGGTCGCTGCCCTGGCGAGTCAAGAGCATCGCCACGGAAGAGGGGGTGAAGTCGCTGCGCATCTGGGCAGGGATGGTCCCGGTGATTTTTACCTGCGCCTTGAGCTCGGTGCCCTCCTGGGTCACTTACATGATCTCGAACACGACGGGCGTGGGACAGTCAGTCGAGCAGGGGTTGCAAAGGCCCTTGTATGAGAAGTGGTCCGGTGGGCAGGCCGCCAGGCAGATTCCTTCCAACAGGCTGAACCCAAATGCGCACCCCCGGCAGGTGTTCGCCGAGGCGCAATCGTTGCAGTGCGTGGTGCACACCGAGCACAAGGAGCCGGTCACGAACGACCCTGCCGCACACACGCAGCTGCCAGGGAGGGCCATCGTGAAGCCGGGGTTGCAGGTCAGGCAGAAGTCCGCCGTGTTGAAGCACTCGAAGCAAGTAGAGCCGCAGATCCTGCAGTCGTCGCCATCCTGGAAGTAGCCGGTGACACAGACGCAGCTGCTCTTGGTGTCTAGGAAGTGTCCGGTGGCGCAGGCAGTGCAGACCGAGGGCGAGTTGAGGCAGCTAATGCAGCCCGTGACACAGTTCACGCAGCGCAGCTGTGCGAGGATCTGGCTGGTCAGGCAGGTGCAGAGGCCCTGCTGGTTGACGAGGGTGGGCTGGCAGGTCTGGCAGCGGTTGAGGGAGGTGCAGGTGAGGCAGGTAGGCTGGCAGGCCAGGCACTGCGAGGCCTCGATGTAGTACGCCGGGGGACACAGGCACTGCGTCCCCGTGAGCTCGAAGTTTTGGTCGCAGGTCTGGCAGTTGTCCACCGTGGTGCTGCAGGTCGAGCACCCGATCGAACACTTCTGGCACTGGTTGAGCACCAGGGCTGTGCGCGCCTCGCACACACAGCTGCTCGACCCGTCCAGCGTGAACCCCGTCAGGCAGGCCAGGCACGGTATGGCCGTGCAGGTGGCGCAGAACTGCGAGCAGGGCAGGCACATGTCGTTGCCGGTGCGGGGGTAGGTGGAGGTAGGACAGACGCAGGTGACGGCGCTGCTGATGAAGGTGGGCGTGCAGGTGACACAGCTGCTGGCCTCCGTGATGCAGGTCATGCAGTTTGGAGCACAGGTCTGGCAGGTGCTCCCTTTGAAGAAGGTGCCCGCCGCACAATCGCAGATGCTTTCGGGCAGCTTGAGGGTGAAGCCGGTCGCGCAGGTCTGGCAGAAGCTGGCTGCCGAGCTGCAGGTCAGGCACTTGAAGCTGCAGGCCAGGCACACCCCGCTCTGCAGGAAGGTCCCGCTGTTGCAGTTGCAGCTGGTCCCGCTCAGCGTGAACTCTGGCCTGCAGGCGTTACAGTTTGAAGTCGTCGTTGTGCAGCTTGCGCAGCCCACCGCGCACGGCACGCAAGTCAGGTCCCGCCGCACCTGTCCCGTCGGGCAGTCGCAGATCGTGCCGCTCAGCACGAACGGTGGAGTGCAGGTCAGGCAGTTCGCGGAGGTCGACTGGCAGGACGAGCAACCCACCGCGCAGCTCACGCAGCTGTCCTGGGCGGCGCTGTAGACGTTGTTGGCGGGGCAGACACAGGCGTTGTCCTGCAGGATGAGGGGCACGGCGCAGATCGAGCAGACTGTGGCCGAAGAGCACTGGATGCAGCCTCCCGAGCAGGCGTTGCAGTTCGGACCCAGCAGGAAGAACCCCACCTGGCAGGACTGGCAGTTCGTGGCAGTGTTTTGGCAGGCGATGCAGTTGGAGTTGCAGGGGCTGCAGGTGGTCGCCGTCGCTGCCAGGAAGGTGCCTTGCACGCACACGCACGTGTTTCCGATCCGCTCGAACCCGGCTGCGCAGGACTGACAGTTGGTGGCCAGGTTCACGCAGGCCGTGCAGGTGGCGCTGCAGGCGGAGCATGCGGTGGCACCACTGGGGAGGAAAGTGCCCATGCTGCAGAAGCAGGTGGTGCCGGACAGAGTAAATCCTGTCAGGCAGGTCTGGCAGTTGGCAGCCTCAAGCCTGCAGGTAGCGCAGCCCGTGCTGCAAGCCACGCATATCAAGTTCACCCCCAGGAAGGAGCCTGCGTTGCAGTCACACACTCCGTTCACAAAGGAGTAGCCCGTTGCGCAGGTCACGCAATTGGTCGCGGTCAGGCGGCATAGCGCGCACGGGGCCGCGCAGGGCCGGCAGGTCCGGCTCTGGAAGTAGTTGCCAGCCACGCACACGCACTGGCTGGTGGTGGCCTCCAGCATGAAGTTGCCTGCCATATTGCAAGTGGTGCAAGTGGAGGGGTTGGTGCAGACGTTGCAGCCAGCCTGGCACTGGCTGCAGGCGCGGTTGGCAGCGGGCTGGAAGTAGGCTGTCGTGCAGCCGGTGCAGTTGGAGGCCGACAAGCTGCAGGTGGTGCAGCCCAGGCTGCAGATACTGCAGGTGGTGCCGGAGCGGTAAGTGCCGGCGTTGCAGACACAGAGGGTGGCGCCGGTGGGCAGGTTGAAGCCAGCCAGGCAGGTCTGGCAGGCGGTCAAGGATGTGCAGGTCGCACACCCAGTCGGGCACCGCTGACATGTGTTCGATCCCGTGTTCAGGTAGTACTCGCTCACGCAGTTGCAGAGCGCGGCAGGAGTCTGCGGCGCGAAGAAGGCTGTGCAGCTGGTGCAGACGGTGGCCGACGAGCAGGTCAGGCAGCTGAAGTGGCATTGGCTGCAGGTCGTCGTCCCGAATGTCCCTGGCGAGCAGACGCAGCTGCCGCCTGTGAAGAGGAATAGGTTCAGGCAGGCCGTGCAGGCTGTGGCTGAAGTGCAGGTCTGGCAGCCCGCCTGACACGCTGCGCAGGTCGGTGGCCCGAAGAAACCTGAGCCGCAAGTGAGGCAGTTGGCCGCCGTGGTCATGCAGGTCTGGCATTGGGACTGACAGGCTGCGCAGGTTGTCGCGGCAGCCGCAAGGAAGGTGCCGTCCAGGCACACGCAGGCCGTGCCGGCAATCACGAACCCGGTCAAGCACGCGCTGCAAGTGTTTGGAGTGGTCATGCAGACGGTGCACCCAACCCCGCAGTCGGTACAGGTGTTGGGTGAGCTGCTGAACTTACCGATCTAGCACTGGCACAGGTTGGTGATACTAATGAGCACGTAGTTGGTCGTGCACCCGGTGCACACGGTCGCACTCGAGCAGCTGACGCACCCGTCGGGGCAGGCCGTGCATACCATCGAGCTCTCGAAGAAGAAGGGCGCGCACACGCACCGCGGGGACCCCACCGCGATGACGTAGTTGGCCGCGCACGAGGTGCACACCGCTGAGTTGGTGCAGGTCAGGCAGTTGGCCGCACAGGCGATGCAGCTCACTGTAGGGGCCACTGAAAAGTAAGTCGCTCCTGTGCAGACGCAGGTGGTACCGGTTAACGTGAAGTCGGCCTTGCAGGAGTTGCATACGGTGGGGGAGGAGCAGGTGGTGCACGCGGCGGGGCACGAGGAGCAGAATGGTCCGATGCCGGCGCCAGTGAAGTAGAGGCCAGCCAGGCACTCGCAGTTGTTGCTGACGAGGACGAGGGGCGTGGCGCACTGCAGGCAGTTGGTAGCCGTGTTGGTGCAGGCGAGGCAGATAGCAGCGCAGGGCGTGCAGGTGGTCATATCCACAAACCATGAAAACCCGCAGACGCAGGCGTTGTCCGAGTTGTTCAGTATCCACATTGGGCGAAGGCAAAGTTGACAGGCCGTTGCACTTGAGCACATTATGCAGTTGGCCGGGCAGTTGGTGCAGCTGGCCGTGTCCACGTAGGTGGTGGGCCTGCAGCCGCACGTGCCCCGGTAGAACATCAGGTTGGCCGGGCAGCTCGTGCAGAGCGTGGCTGAGACTACGCAGGTCTGGCAATTGGCGTTGCAGGTCATGCACGTGTTCGCCGTTATATAGGTACCAGCAGCGCATCCGCAAGCTCCGCTGGTCAAGATGAGGTTTGAAGCGCAGGTGAGGCAGGCGAAGTTCGAGGAGCAGGTCGTGCACTCGGACTGGCAAGTCACGCAGGCCGTGCCCGCGTCGAAGGCGTTCGCGGGACAGGTGCATGCTCCCGTGTTGAGCATGTAGCTCGCCTGACAGGCAGTGCACACATTGTAGGTGCTGCAACCGTCGCAGGCCTGCAGGCAGGGCAGACACGAGTTTTGGGCTGGATAGGTACCCAACGAACATTGGCATACTCCTGCGTTCAGCACCCACAGATTGGACGTGGCGCAGGTGGTGCAGGCGGTGGCCGTGCAGGCCGTGCACCCGGTCGAGCAAGCTAGGCAGCTCGTCCCCGCGGCGTACAGGCCAGTCTCGCAGGCACAGCTGGTCCCGGTCAGCACGCCGTTCACTATGCACGCTGAGCACGCGTCCGCGGGACAGATGACGCAGAGCGCTTACGTGCAGGCCA
This sequence comes from Hippocampus zosterae, assembly GCF_025434085.1. NCBI lineage: Eukaryota > Metazoa > Chordata > Actinopteri > Syngnathiformes > Syngnathidae > Hippocampus > Hippocampus zosterae. The sequence goes on along the minus strand of NW_026262893.1, from coordinate 13,237 downwards.
CACAGGTGTTGGCTCCGTTCAGGTACTGCCGGGGAGGGCAATACTCGCATACGCCATTGTAGGGAGTCATCCCGGCAGCAGCGCATCTGAGGCAGGACGTCGCGGACACGCAGCGGACGCAGGTGCCCGCGCAGGCCTGGCACATGCCTCCCGTGTCCAAAAAGCCGTCCGTGCACGCGCATAGATTCTCGCTGGTGATGGCGACCACGATGCCGTTGTTTGGAGTGATGCATGCGGTGCAGGTCGTGAGACTAGAGCAGGTGCTGCAGAGCGCCGGGCAGGCCCCGCAGTGTCCGTCGGGAGACAGGACCGTGGCCCCTGTGCACGTGCACTGGCTGAGGACCGACAAAGTTGCCCCCGTCTTGCAGGCCAGGCACCCGCTGCTCGTCCCAAAGCAGGTCAGGCAGTTGGCATCGCAACGCTGGCAGTCAGCGCGATAAGTGTCGGGGTTGGTACTCAAGAAGAATCCGTCGGGGCAGACGCATTCGAAATTGTGCAGTAGGTACCCGCCCGAGCACTCGAAGCAGCTGTTCAAGGCGCTGCAGGCGAGGCAGAAGGCACTGCAGGCGGTGCAGGCGTTGGCCGTGGTGTCATAGAAGTTGCTGGTGGGGCAAATGCAGCCATGGTTGGCATTAATCTGAAACCCGCTCTCGCACTGCAGGCAGGCTACCGGGCTGGTGCAGGCCAAGCACCGTTTGAAGCAGGGCGGGCACAGGTCCCCGTCGGAGAAGGTCCTCAGCCTGCAGCCGCAGGTGAGGTCGGGCAGCAGCTGCAGCGAGACGGGGCAGCGAGTGCACGCGGTGGCCGAGGTGCAGGCCAGGCAGGGCGCTGTACAGGCGGTGCAGGTGGGGCCGGCTGCCGTAAAGAATTACCCGATGGCACAGCGGCACAGATACAAGTTGATGTCCAGGGAGAATCCTGCGGGGCAGCTGGCGCAGAACTGGTTCGAACTGCAGGTGGCGCACCCCGTCGGACAGGGCTGGCAGGTGGTCGTGGCCCCCGCCCGGATGAAGTTGTTCGCCGGGCACCCGCAGTTGCCCGCGCTCAGGGTGAACCCCGTGTTGCACGCGGTGCACACTGCAAGCGAGCTGCAGTCCGAGCACTCGGTCTTGCAGGGGCTGCACTGGAACTGGTTGAGCAGAAGGCCGTTCCCCGACAGCTGGGTGTACTGGCCCGTCGGACAGACGCACACGTTGTCGGTCAGCGTCATGCTGGCCACGCAGGCCGTGCACACCAGCACGCTCGTGCAGGCCGTGCACCCCAGTGTGCAGGGGGTGCAGATCGTGCTGTCACGGCTTGGCACCATGTGGAAGCCGTTCCCGCAGGAGCAGGTGCCGGTGCCGGTGTTGAGAGTGGTCGACAAACTGCAGAGCAGGCAGGTCGTCGCCGTGCAGGTCACACACCCCGCGCTGCACTCAGAGCAGACCCCCGCGGCCAGAGTGTGCGGGCACAGGCAGGCACCTCCCACAGTGTTGCTCTGGTAGGGGTAGCGGCAGGAGGTGCAGCTGTCGGGGCTGGTGCACGTCAGGCAGGTGGACATGCAGGGTCTGCAGATATAGCCCGTGATCTGGGCAGTGGGGTAGGAGGTGGGGTCGGCGCAGACGCAGGCCCCGCCCACGAGGATGTACTAGGGGGCGCAGGTGGTGCAGACGGTCAGGGCGGTGCAGGCGGTGCACACAAGGCTGCAGGGCGTGCAGTACATCACCCCGCTGATGGTCTCAACGAAATTGCTTCCCTGGCACTGGCACGTGTTGCCCACGACGGTGTAGAGCCCGATGCAGCTGAGGCATTGGACAGTCGCCCCGGACAGCCTGCAGATCAGGCAGGGCAGCGTGCAGGCCAGGCAGCTGCTCGCCGTGCTCAGGTACCAGCCTGCCGAGCAGCTCGTGCATGAGACCGCGTTGGTGCAGCTGGTGCAAGGCGACACGCAGGACGAACACGCCCCCATATCGATGAAGAAGCCCAGTGAGCAGGAGAAGCAGTTGGTACCCAGCGAGCAGTCCTCGCAGTTGGCCGAGCAGGGCGGGCAGTTCATGCCGTTCAGGTAGTGGCCCTACTTGCAGGCCAGGCAGTTGGTGGCGCTCAGGCAGCTGAAGCAGTTGTTCGTGGGCAGTGACGGGCAGGCCGTGCAAACTCCGCCTGGCGAGTGGAAGCCGATGCTGCAGACTGAGCAGGCAGTGGCCGAGGTGCAAGCCGCACAGGCTGCAGGACAGGATCCGCAGGCCCCAGCCATAAAGAACCTACCCACGGAGCACTCCTGACAGTCAGTGGCCGAAGTGCACACCAGGCAGTTGGCCAGACAGCCATTTGCGCAGGAGTTGCCAGCCAGGTAGCGGCCCACCATGCACTGGTAGCAGTTGGTGGCTGTGCCTTCACAAGTGCCGCAGGAGGTGTCGCAGAGGGTGCATGTGTTGCCGGCAAGGAAAAACCCGACATTGCACCCGAAGCAGAGAGTCGCGCTTGAACAGAAGGCGCAGTTGTTGATGCAGTTGACACACATGTTGGTGGTGGTGTCGAAATACTGGTTGCCTGCGCAGTTCGCGAAACAGGCTCCTCCCGACAGCAGGAAGCCTGCGCTGCAGCTGAGGCAGGCAGTGATCCCGGTGCAGAACAGACAGTTCGTGGTGCAGGCCGTGCAGGTCACGCCGGGCACTGTCCCCGTGCTGATAAATGACCCGGAATTGCACTCAATGCAGGCAGTGGCGCCGGCGGCAGTGCACCCCTTGCAGAGTGTGTCGCAGGCAGTGCAGGTGCTGGTATCTAGGAAGGCGGTCACCTTGCAGGCCAGGCAGTTGCTCGCCCCTGCACCTGTACAGATCGTGCACAAGGTGTTGACAAGTAGTGCAGGCGGGTGTCGCGTCGAGAAAGAATCCGACATTGCAGCGTTCGCAGGTGCCGGCAGTCACACACTCGGTGCAGTCTGCCAGGCAGGCGGCGCAGTTGTTTGTGGTATCCAGCCCGAACCCCGCGCCGCAGCTGTAGCAGGCGGTGCCGACGCAGGAAAGGCAGTTGGTTGGGCAGGAATCGCACGCTTTGGACCCAGCAGCTACAGTAAACCCGTTGGCGCAGCTGAGGCATTGGGTGGCCGTGCAGCTCTGGCAGTTTGTCTAACACTAGGTGCATGTGGTCGCTGACAGGTAGTGGCCCTGCTTACAGCTGTAGCAGGTAGTGTCCGTCTGGTAGCACACTGTGCACGGCGTGTTGCAGGGCTGGCAGTTCGTGCCACTGAGATAAAAGCCTGTGATGCACTGGTGGCAGGTCACGCTAGTGTCCCTGCAGACCAGACACTCAGTGCTGCAGGACTGGCATGTCCCCGCAGTTAAGTAGTTTTTGTCTTTGCATTTATAGCAACTGGTCGCGGTGGTCCTGCAAATCAGGCAGTTCGTTGCGCATAAGGAGCACGCAGCAGGCACAACCGTAGTATCAAAGAATTACCCTAGAGCGCAAGGGGTGCCTGCACCTGTGACACATTGGCCAGTGGCAGCGTTCAGAACAGCGCCGACGCAGTCCGTGCAGTCGGTGTTGGCCGGCCCGTCGCAATCCCCGCATGAAGCGTCGCAGTCATTGCAACTATTTGCAGCGGCATCATAAAAGTAACCGGTCTTGCACTGATAGCAAGTACCGGCGGTATTGAAGCACGCCAGGCATTCCATAGCGCAGGGCATGCACGCCAAGGTGGTGGGCAGCTCCGAGTAAAATCCGACTAGGCAACCAGTACAATCAGTGGCTGTTCCCGAACAGGAGCTACAGTCGATACAGGGGTCACAGTTGCCGCCTGTCAAGACGAACCCCACACTGCAGACTTAGCAGGCAGTGGCGCTGCACTCGGCGCAGTTGGAGGCCAGGTTGCTGCAGGGAGAGCACGCGTTGAGGTTCACGTAGAAGTTGACCTGGCACAGGAAGCAGTCGGTCCCGCTAGTGCAGATCTTGCAATTGGGCTGGCAGGACATACAGCTGGTGGCGCTGGCCAGGTAGTACGAGGTCTCGCACTGCAGGCAGGTAGTCCCTACATTGCACATCAGGCAGTTGAGGATCGACCCCGAGCAGGGATCGCAATTGTTGTTATTGGCCGTGTTCACGAAGAAGCTCGGCTTGCACGACAGACAGAAATCTATCGTCACCACGCAGCTCGTGCACCTACTGTCGCATGTCGTGCAGCTTGCCGCGTTGAGGTACCTGCCCACTGGACAGCTCAGGCAAGTGGTCGCGTCCGTGCAGGTCTCGCAGCCGTTTGTGCAGGGCAGTGCAGGTGGCGCCTCCTGTTAGGCTGAACCCACCCGCGCACTCGAGGCACTGCATGGCCATGGTGCAGGCCAGACAGTTCATGTCTGTGCAGGCCGTGCAAGCCACGGCTGTGGCATCGAAGTACTGGTTGAGGGGGCAGGATGATGCCACACAAGTGTTTGTGCCTGACAAGGCAAAGCCCTCCTGGCAGGACAGACAGTCGTTGTTGGTGACCCCGCTGCAGGTAAGGCAGGTCATATCGCAGGCGCTGCAGGTGGTTGTTACCAGAACGAACCCTGGCCTGCACAGGGAGCAGTCGGAGTCAGCCGACCCCGTGCACGTCTAGCAGCTGGCGTGGCAGTCTGTGCAGCTCCCTGCGTTCAGGAAAAAGGCTCCGATGCAGTAAATGCAGGTGGTTCCTGTGCAGGCCTTGCAGTTCGTGGGACACGGCCCGCACGCCCCCGAAGTCAGAGTGAATCCTAGCGCGCAGGTGGTGCAGGTGGTGGCAGAGTCGCAGTGGATGCAGTTGGCCAGGCCGGTGCAGGCCGTGCAGGCGCCCGTGTCGACATAGAACCCGACGTTGCAAGTGAGGCAGGTCGTGGGGGTACTGCAAAAGGCGCAGTCGGCGAAACAGTTCTGGCAGGTGCCTGCGTTCAACACCTTGGGGGGGTCGCAGGCAAGACAGTTAGTTGCGCCTCCTCCGGTGCAGCCTCTGCAGTCCGCGTGGCATGACTAACACGCGCCTGAAAGCGTGTTGAAGAATCGGCCATAGTCGCAGAGCAGGCAGGTTGTGGATATACAGCCCTGGCAGTTGGCGGGACAGGAGGTGCAGGTCTGGGTGAGGGTGGCGGGCACGAAGGCCATGATGGAGGTGCAGGCGACGCAGTTGTTGGTTTCGCAGGTGGCGCAGTCGCCAGTCCCAATCATGCACTGAGCCTCCGCAAGGCTCAGCAGTCCGAACAATCCCAAAATCATTATTATAAAGAACAATCTGGCTACGTTGATTATAGAGGAAATGTTCTATTTCCGTTTTCCGCCCTGCCTCCTTTCCCTCTCCTCCTTTTCTCCCCCTAGCTTCGCCCTTCCTCCATCATCCCTCATCACCCTTCTGACATGAAAGTCATCTCTCTCCGCTGTGAACGGAACTTGCCCGCTTCCGCCCTCCGCCAAGGGGTGTCTCGCGAGCCGAAGCCCATATAAGCGTTGCGCCTCAAGCTATGCCCTGCGTGGTCCAGCTCGTCACTGCTCTTCTGAAGCCTCACCGGGCTGTAAGAGCTAAGGAGGAGAGTTTTGGAGCCGCGGGCGCGGGAGGTGAGCACCAGGAGCACGGGCTGTGCGACGGCCTCGAAGCACAGGTACTCCTCGGCAGTCCTGCGTTCACAGAGCACGTACCCAGAGCCCTACTTTCTGAACAGCGAGGCCTAAAACCGAAAGAATTAGCGGGCATATAACTCAATGAAGAGCAGCCCTGGTGCGCCGCGGGCAAAGCTGGCTGCCCCCAGCTCGAACAGGCAGCGGTTGCCGGTCACCGTCACCGGCCACGACTGCCGGTGGTAATGCTCCCGCCAGAACGTCTTGTAGCACGCGCTGAAGGTGTCCACAGCCTCCTTGAACTTCATCCGGAAGGTGCTGCCGTTCTGAAACAGCGTGAGCACGTGCACCACGCCCGCCTTGGTGCGCATGGTGCTGGTCTCGCGCAGCAGGAAGGCCTTGTCTCCCTTGCGCAGCAATACGCTGAAGCCCTGCGCCTGGAGGGGTCGATGGGTCGTCAGCAGGGTCTGGATGGACAGGGGGGCGGTTATTCCGCCGGTGAGGAGCATGAGGATTTTCTGGGCGGGACAGTCCCTGAGGGCAGCCTTGCTGCCCAGCAGCTTGATGAGGGCCTTTTCGATGAGCAGGGGCCAGCGCTCGTAGCGGATCGTCTTCTTGAAGAAGTATTCGGCGGGGATGTGGGAGTCGAGGCGGATGACCGTGGTGCCGCCTTCAGTGAAGAGGCGCACGTCGTACCAGTTGCCGGGCTCGCTGAAGGCCACCAGCAGCTGCTTGAGGCTCGTGTGGTTCACCTGCTTTATCGACTCGAGTGCGAAGACCAGCTCCGCCAGGTGCTCGAGCAGCTCGAAGTTCGACTCGTAGAGGTGTTTCCGGAACAGCTTGAGCCCGTACTTGGAGGTGTAGGCCTGCTCGTAGTTGGAATGATCCGCAGCATCTCCTGGTCCACGAACACGCTGCTGCCGTCGTCCGTCCGCAGCGCCTCCAGCAGCTTTCGTCCAACGAAATCTCTGACTGGTCCAGTGGGTACTCGTCCATCTGAATCTCGCCTGCCGGTGGAGGCGCGGGACCCGGAAGGCTTCGCGGTCGGGGGTACTGCCGCTCCTCCAACCGCCGCGCAGAGCGGGTCTGTCGGCGCGGGGGCTGCAAGGGCGCCTCCTGCAGACTGACCCGCCAGGTGAACCGAGAGGAGAATGAGTTAAGCACGGGCTAGCTAAACTTGATCGTGGAGAAAGAGGACTGTTGGGAGCCGTTCTCGCTGGGGTCGTGGTCGATTTTGCACTTGTAGAGGGAGATGGCGGTGCGCATGGCGCGGATGGTCTTTTTCACGGGGATGTCGGGACGGGTCTTCTTCCTTTTCTGCACATTCTCAAGGATCTTTTCAAACAGGTTTTAGGACTGGGGCCGTTTGCTCACTTATCGCTCTTCCAGTAACTCGCCTTGGCCTTCCGGGCCTCCAGCTGGAGGCTCGGCTGGTCGAGCACGCTCCGCAGCCCTCGCTTGATGGCCTGCCGCCCGGCCAGGAACTGCTAGACGGTTGCCCGTAACTCGGACTCCCTTAGGGAGGGGCTGGGAGAGGACGAGGGATCGGTTGATGACCAGCTGGTAGACGGGCCCCGAGGTGGGGGTGAAGTCGATGCGGCACTGGGGAAAGGTTTTCTGGAGGGCCTCCAGCACCCGCTTGGCGGGTTTGGTCCAGCGCCCCCGGATGACGATCATGATAATTTTCAGGCAGTGCTGTCGATAAGGGTCTCCTGGCTGTCCTCGCGCAGCTGGGGCGGGCTTGCATGAGGTGGATCATGAGCATGGCCAGCGCCTGCACCACCAGGGCGATCGCCAGGATGACCCAGTCGGGCGAGCTGTCCAGCGCCACGTTAAGGATCAGGGTCACTGCCACTCCCAGCGAAAAATACAGCCGGAAGTTGCTAAATCCTTCCATAGGGTCTTTGCTCTCGCTGCTGACCAGCATGCTCACCGACGTCTGCAGGATGGTCTCGCTGGCGCCCCACAGTCCCGAGCACACGAAACACGCCCAGTAGGCCTTCAGCTCCACCAGCGTCAGCAGTGTGAAGATCCCGGCCAGCTCGACCACGATCGCCCCACCACGGTGAGCAGGTAGCCCGAAATGCGGTCTGACACCTGGCGCAGCACGAGTCCCGTGCCGGCCTGGCAGACCCCCAGGCAGATAAAGACCAGACCCGTCCGGAAATTAATCTCCTGGTCTGACATGCCAGGACTGGCCAGCAGGACCAGCTTGAAGATGTAGCCCGCGTAGATGCCGATTGTCAGCCCCACGAACCCGTACACGTAGATCACGGAGTAGGCGCCCCTCGCCCGCAGGAACCGCAGCTGCATGCCCAGCGACTCCTGCAGGGAGATAGGGGGCGGGGCGGGCCGGCCGGTCTCGCGATGGCCAGCAGCAGGCCCATAGCCACCACTGGTCAGTCCGGTACGCCCCATCGCGAGGGTCAACATGAAGTAGAAAAAGTGCGAAAAGCTCTTGAGCACGAAGGTGATCAGCAGGTTGCCCAGGATCTGCGAGCTCATCATCAGCATCCAGAACACTGCGTACAGCCGGCCCTTGTTGCTCTCGTCCGCCAGCTCGCTGATGTACCCGCCCTGTGCCACCCACAGGTGGATCGCCCCCACTCCGCAGGCCGTCGCTCCCGCCAGCACCACCGGGTAGACCACTCCCTTCCCGCAGTAGCCGGCGTCTTGCCGACCTTCGCAGAAGGTGACCAGTAGTCCCGTGGCCATGAAAAGGACGTAGCCACCTGACGAGGCGACAAAGGTCTTTTTGTAGCCCAGTCGCCGGGAGACGGGCAGGACCACGAGGGCGGCGAGGGCGAAGGACCCGTAGATGAAGAAGAGAGCGAGGGTGCCAAGGGTGTTGTAGTGGGCCTGCTGGTAGATCTCGGCGATCATGTTTTGGAGGGAGTTGAAGGCTGTGAAGAGCATCAGAAAGCACACTCCCAGGTAGATAACTTTGCCCTACTTCTGATCCTCCTTCAAAAACATATATTTAGAGCACGCATCGATCCTGCAATTATGGAGGTCTTTTATGAGTAGGACAGCTCCCAGGCCCGCATCATCGCCCGTCTCGGACTCCTTCACCCCACCTACTCGCTTCTATAGCCCCTCCCTGACATTCCCGTCCCGGACCCACCCTCCCTCTCTGCTCCCTCCTTCCGCCACTGGAAGTAAGCCAGGCCGGTTCTCCGTCTGCTGCCCTCCGAACTCAGAATCGTGGTATTCGAGCATGGCTGGACAGCTCTCGCGGCAATCGCAGCCCTGTGGCTGGTGGGCTTCTGGCTCGTGGGTGTCCGACTGGCTATTATTTTCCCCCTTTCTCTAGGGTGGCTGCACTACTCCGATCACCTCGAATCCGACTTCTACGAAAACCCTTCTCGCCTGCAATCCCTCATGCCGGAACTGCTGGGCGCGCTGGGCAGACACCCTGACAGCTAGCCTCTCTAGGCCTGCTACCAACCGGCTTGCCCTTCTACTGAGACCCAGTTAGTCTCCCCTCGGCAAGCTGAAGGTGCGGCATCTGGACGAGCTTTCCAGTAAGGCCTTGAGGGCCAGAAAGGACAGAATTCGGCAGGCCAAAGACTGTCTGCACTCCTATTCTGTTCTACACCCCGGACCTGGACGACTCTCGCAAGCTTGCTGTCTTACTTTAGAGAGGAGCGGAAAGTCGCTGACTATCTGTGCTCTAAGCTACTGTAAATGCAGCAGCCGCGCAGGAGATATTGCTAGCGCGGGGACAAGATGGCCGATCTGGCGCTTCGGGCGTACTGGCTGGCCGCCACTCATGGGTCCGAAGACCCCCTCGTGCTCAGTCAGCTGGCCCTTCTTACGAACGAAATGTGCCTCGAACTAAGCTTGAAGACGGCTCGTAGAAAGCCGGCCCGACAGCCTGAGCAGAGTTCTTCTTCACCCTAAGCCTAGGCTGTCAGCAGTATGGACCCCGAGCCGCCCCGCCTGCCCGACGAAGAGACCGACGACCTGGTTATCTACGAGGACGGGTCAGATTATCCTAAGTACCCCGACAAAGGATTAGCCAGTCCCTTGGCAGCAGAACTGAAAGCAGCTTTCAAGAGCAAGGCCAGCACGGTACGCGTGGTGCAGGTGGCCTCGCAGGAAGAGCAGCCGGTGGAGCAGCCCGTCCTGCGGCACAACGCGGCGCCCCTGGGACTGCTGGCAGAGCTGAAGGCTAGATTCGAGGAGAGATGATGGGTCATTTGGCAGTCTGCATGGCCAGGCGCTTGCCCTCTTCGAAGGCGTCCTCCAGCACGCCCTGCATGTAGAAGGCGGTCTCGGGGTAGTCGTCCCCCTTGCCCTCCAGCAGCGCCGCGAACCCGTCGATGGTGTCCTTCAGGGCCACGAACTTGCCCTTGCGCCCAGTGAAGATCTCGCTCATGAAGAACGGCTGCGAGAGGAACTTCTGCACCTTCCGGGCCCGCGCCACCGTGATCTTGTCTTCCTCGGACAGCTCGTCCATCCCCAAGATGGCGATGATGTCCTGCAGTGACTTGTAGTCCTGCAGCAGCTTCTGTACTCCTCGCGCCACCGTGTAGTGCCGTTCTCCCACGATCACTGGGTCCAGGATACGGCTGGTCGAGTCCAGCGGGTCCACGGCCGGGTAGATCCCCAGCTCGGTCAGGCCTCGCGACAGCACAGTCGTGGCGTCCAAGAACGCGAAGGTCGTCGCGGGGGCAGGGTCGGTCAAGTCGTCGGCAGGCACGTAGATGGCCTGCACTGAGGTGATAGAGCCTTTTTTGGTGGTGGTGATGCGCTCCTGCAAGGCGCCCAAGTCAGTGGCAAGGGTGGGCTGGTAGCCGACTGCGGAGGGAATGCGGCCGAGCAGGGCGGACACCTCGGAGCAGGCCTGCGTGAACCGGAAGATGTTGTCGATGAACAGCAGCACGTCCTTCCCCTCTTCGTCACGGAAATACTCTGCCACTGTCAGCCCCGTCAGCCCCACTCTGGCGCGGGCTCCGGGGGGCTCGTTCATCTGCCCGTAAATGAGGGCGCAGCGGGACCCAGGCCCGTCGATCTTGATGACGCCGGACTCGATCATCTCGTGGTACAGGTCGTTGCCCTCCCTGGTGCGTTCCCCCACCCCCGCGAAGACGGAGTACCCGCCATGCGCCTTAGCCACATTGTTGATCAGCTCCTGGATGACGACGGTCTTGCCGACGCCCGCCCCGCCGAACAGTCCGATCTTGCCACCCCTGGCGTAGGGGGCCAGCAGGTCCACCACCTTGATGCCCGTGATCAGGATCTCTGCTCCCGAGCCCTGCTCGTCGAAGGCTGGCGCATCCCTGTGGATCGGGTAGAACTTCTTGGCGGAAATGGGGCCCTTCTCGTCGATGGGGTCCCCGATCACGTTCATGATCCGTCCCAGCGTCTCAGGCCCCACCGGGATGGTGATAGGGGCCCCTGTGTCCGTCACGTCCTGGCCCCGCACCAGTCCTTCCGTCGAGTCCATGGCGATGGTCCGGACCCTCGAGTCGCCCAGGTGCTGGGCAACCTCCAGCACCAGCCGGTGCTCGGTGCCACTGACCTCCAAGGCGTTCAGAATTGGGGGAATTTCGCCCTCGAATTGGACATCGACCACGGCGCCGATCACCTGAGAGATCTGGCCTATGCGGCCGGGCGCACTAGCAGGCTGGTCGGCCGGGTGGTCTGCAGGCGCACTCTTCTTGGCTGCGAAAGGGCTGCCGCCCCTGAGGAACATGCCAGCGCCCCTGCTAAGTATCCTGGAAATCATTATAAATAATGGGGTGATTAATGCGGGGGGGCAGTCCGGGACGGGGCTGCTTCTGCGGCGGGGGCTGGAGGGGCCCCGCCCCCCCTCATTCGCGGGCCGCCCCGAATGACTATTAGAAGCAGTCGTTAATGTCAAAAATCATCGAACACTACGCCCTCGCCGAGCAGATCGGCAGCGGGCAGTACGGCCGAGTCTACCGGGCCAAGGACCTGCGCGACGAGTCCAGCGTGGCCGTCAAGGTCATGAAGCTCGAGCGCTTCAAGGAGGTGCCCAAACTGCAGGAGTTCATGATGAACGAAATTCACACGCTGTCGAAGGTGGAGAACCCGCACGTGGTGCGCTTTATTGAGTTCATCAAGACGGCGAACAACGTGTACCTGGTCTACGAGTTCTGTGCGGGAGGGACTCTCGAATCCCTGATCGCCCGCAAAAAGCACCTCTCCGAGACCAAGGCCCTCCGCATCCTCCAGCACATCCTCAACGCCTTCAAGAGCCTCACCAAGGCCAACATCCTCCACCGGACCTCAAGCCCGGCAACATCCTCCTGCACGACGGACTGGTCAAGGTGGCCGACTTCGGGTCTGCAAGAGCGTGGGCAGCCAGTCGGAGATGACCAGCACGATGGTGGGGAGCCCCATCTACATGGCGCCCGAGGTGCTGAAGGGGATGCCGTACACTACCAAGGCGGACATCTGGTCGCTGGGGGTGGTGATGTTCGAATGCCTGTTCGGCTACTGCCCCTACGAGGACAAGAGCATCGCCAAGCTCATCGGGCTGATCGACTCTGCCCGCCCCCTCGTCTTCCCCCGCCACATCAACCCCATTTCTACCAAGACCGAGGACCTCCTTCGTTCCATGCTCTCCATCGACGTCAAGAAACGCATCTCCTGGCAGGCCCTCTTCGCCTTCGAGTTCAGCTTCGGCCCTGACCGCACCCCTTCCGTCAACCGCAGGCCCAGCGAAAAGGACAAGGAGAAGGAGAACATCGACGTCAGCCTCTCAGTCTCCCAGCGCAAGCGGACTGACCGGGACGACAGGGCCGAGAGGGCCGAGTTCCAGGCCTTGATGCACGAACGCAACAAGCTGGTCCTGGTGATGAACACGGTGGCCGCGCTGCTCGAAAACGGCACTGAAGTCAGTCACTCCGCGATTCAGCTGCTGCTGAAGCAAGCCAACGAATTGTCTGCAAGACTGGTCAACGAGGCGAGCAAGCGCAAGCCTGCAAGCGCCAACTGCCGGAAGCTGCTGGAGACGATCAAGGCCGAGCGGGAGCTATACCGCGACCTGGCAGAGCCTCAGCCCGCAGTGGGGAAGAGCCTGGTCTGCTGTGCGGAGGAGATGCTGGGCGCAGGCTACCACCAGCTGGCAAACTCGATTCTGGACTGCGCGCTGCTGCCAGAGGTGTTCACCCACTTCATCGACCCCGAGGTCAAGTTCGCAGACCAGCAATACTTCAAGGAGCTGCGGGACAGCAGCCCCACCGCTCTGCAGAAGATCGTCGAGACCAAGCTTAGGTTCGCGAGGAGGCAAAGTGAATGACATCGGAATCACAGCCGCAGCCACTCGCTGCCCGCTACTTCTGCCGCGGTCAGCCGCTCCTCGGATTCTTCCGGAGCATGCCCGTCAGCAGCGAGGCAAGCGGGCGGCTAAGTTCCGCGGGCAGCTTGAACACCCCGTGGAGAATTTTGCCGAAGAGGGCCTTTTCGTCTGCTCCTTTGAAGGGCATGGCGCCGACCACCAGCCGGTAGAGCAGCACTCCCAGGGCCCAGACGTCCACCCGCCGACCATCATAGCCCTTCTTGAGGACCATCTCAGGCGCCATGTACGAGGGCGTCCCGCAGAAGGACTTGAGCCGGTCCGAGGACTCCAGCGCGAACCCGAAATCAATCAGCTTGATGCCCAGGCTCTTGTCGATTAGCACGTTCTCGAGCTTGATGTCGCGGTGGGCAATGCGCAGCTGGTGCAGGT